>NC_089755.1:51054297-51061797 GCF_040412425.1 Macrobrachium rosenbergii | reverse complement strand
GAGTGATTCGTGTCCTGAAGTTCGGCGCTAAGTCACGTGTCGCTCGGACGAGCTCCGCGTATTGCTTGCAACACGCTTCGAAGAAAGCCGTCGGCTCCTCGTCGGCAGTCATGATTTTTTTTTTTTTTTTTTTTGTCTATTTTCTGCCGACTGTCTGGCGCAATATCTTTTTTATCTCAACTGTCAGATATACCCCACATTAAATATTTCTCTTTTTAACGACAAACGTCTGCCATCTAACTGATATGCTTAACGTCCAACAATAAAGATTTATTCTTTCCTTCTATCTCTAACGTCAGATACTTGGAAAATAACTTCAACCCGTATCTTCAAACTCAAAAAATTCTGATACATTCGATATCTTTCCAATGCACCTCGTCAGTCAATCATGTTTTCGAACTTCCCCGTCTGCGAATCGCTGGAAAAGTCCGGTCACGTCTTCTGGTTATCGGATTTTCGTTCCTGCGCTTCACGTGCTCGATGCCAGTCTCAGAGGGAGCGTTCATGTCGACAGAGTTTTATCCCGGACGCTTCGAAACGCTGCTTCTCCGACGCTATTGAGTGTTCGCCTCGTTTTCCTTTCTCTGTCTTGCTTCGGACAAAACATCAGGATCTGTATGTCGCGGACCCATAGAGAGAAGACGGTGCTTTGTCTCTCTTCCGTGTCTGAAAAGAAAAAGAAAATAAAGTTAGATTAAAGACAAATATTTTCCTTCTAGCTTCCGTTCAGTGGCAAAGACTATCAAAACAACGTAGGGGTTCCAGACCAACTTCGTCTAACAATAACTGAACCTGATGAAGCGAAGATTTACATATGTATGTATGTGTATGCGTATATATATATATATATATATATATATATATATATATATATATATATACGTATATATATAAATGTATATATATAAAAAAATATATATATATATATATATATATATATATATATATATATATATATATATATATATATATATAATATACACAGAGTTCAACTTTCATTAGCACAAAAATGTTCTCAGCTACAATCTATATATATATATATATATATATATATATATATATATATATATATATATATATATATATATATATATATATATATATACGTATATATAATGTATATATAAATGTGTATGTATATATATATATATATATATATATATATATATATATATATATATATATATATATATATATAAGTTCAACTTTTTTGCACAAAAATATTCTCAGCTATAATCTATAGCCTAATCCACTCATTCTGCAAGAAAGTAGGAGTACTGTACTATAATTTAACTTTTTTTGGTGTTTAAGTTATTTTGGCTATGTAGCCATTAAAGCCCACATAATATAAATAAATTCAGCTCATTATAAACTTGAATCTAAGCGAAAGCCCATATTGTACATAATAGAAACGTCACTGTTTTTTCAAATGAATGCCTCAGCGAAAGCTCGTGCAGAAATTAAAGCAAAAAAATAAAAAAAATAAAATAAAGAAGAAGAAGAAGAAACAAACATACGAAATAGGGAAAATCTCCTCTCACCACTAAGCTGATTGGTGATATCATTCAGCTCAGGTTATAAACCCACTTGACGCCCTCTATTTCGTTATTGGAGATATTCTCCGCACCTGAGTCCTTCCATTATTTATTTGGAAAACCGCACCATTTTTTTTTTTCTTTACATTTGCTCACTAAATCATCCCCATTCCTTTGAGACTCCCAATGCCTGTCGCAATTTAAATTAATGGTCATAATAAATATATAAATAAATCTATAAATGTATAAATAAAAGTTGTTTTTATCAGGTTATCTATAACTATAATAAAGAGGCAGCTTAGTTATTGATTGTCGCTGCAAAATTGCACTATTGTGTTGAATATATGAAAGTAACAAAAGTGAGTTGTCCAGCCATTTGTCCAGTCGGTCTACGTAATATTATTATTATTATTATTATTATTATAATTATTATTATTATTATTATAAAAATCCTACAGGGGCCGCTGGCTTGAAATTCATTTGAAGGAAGTTATAGAAGATTATAGAAAACACAAAAAGAAGAGGTCAGGTATAAGAAAATAAAAAAAAAAAGATAAATTAATAAATCAACAGATAAATAGATGAAAATATTAATAAAATAACAAAATGCAAGGCAAATTGTTTTAGTGTAGTACAGGATTGCATCTTCGCTCGAACTTTTGACGCTCTAATTCCACAGTAAACAACAGAACAAAGTCAGTACAGACGAAAGCAATTATTACAAGGCAAGAAACAGAGCTGAATGAAAGTGAGTAATGGCAAGAAATTCTAATATTTCGAAATTGGGTTTCTCGAGTGCCTTCTCAAAAGACGTGACATGAAAGAATGACAAGAAATTCAAATATTTTGAAATTGAGTTTCTCGAGGGACTTCTCAAAAGATGTGACGAGAAATTACCTTCACGTATTAGGAAAACAAAACCAAGTGGCTATCATCATCATCATCAACATCGTTATCATCAACGCCATTAATTTTCTTTACGTCAGATATCCCTGAGTGAGGTTGGACGTGCGATGGGTTCTTTATATTTTTCTGCCCAGTACACTCCAAGTCCAGATGTTCTTTTATGCAATTTTTCCACCTGCTACTCCCATATCTCAATCCTTGTCTTGACTGATTACTCCTCCTCTCTTAAAGGTCAAGCGAGGATTGTAATAATACTTTTTTTTATTAAACAAATTTTTTGGAGATACACTAACAAGAGAGACATATACACACACACACACACACACACACATATATATATATATATATATATATATATATATATATATATATATATATATATATATATATATTGCAAGCAAGTTTGTTATAAGCTACTGTATATAGAAACAAGAAGTACAGAACGCACTGAAAATAGTTTTCAACCGATATAACTCAATGAACAGTGCACAAAACAATCATGTCAGAGAAAAATGGTTTCATTCAATTTTACAAAGCTAACTATGTTTGTGACTTCACGTATAACATACCTTGGCGATCAACTACCCCCAGTAAGGACCAAAACTGAACGTTGCTTTACTTTCTGATTAAAATACATCCTTAAAATGAATGTCGCTCTCGCAGTATATTTCCTCACAAATGGAATAAAACAGCAACTAAGAAAGATTTATAAGCGGAGCGGCACGGGCCCTCAGCAACATGCAACCTGCTATCGATGCATACCACTAACTGTAGAATCTCCACCCTAAATTGAGCATTCTTATGGTCTTCGTGAACTCAACATGTATATCGCGTGTATTGATGGATGGTTCTCTCTCTCTCTCTCTCTCTCTCTCTCTCTCTCTCTCTCTCTCTCTCCCTGACATACACACACACACACACACACATATATATATATATATATATATATATATATATATATATATATATATATATATATATATATATAATATATATATATACTGTATATGTATACGTATATATAAATATACATATAATATATATTTATGTAACATATAACTCCTCTAATATCTCAAACCAAATACATACTTAAATAAGTCTTTCCTTAAGCAGAAACAACCAAAGATACCAAACCAGCTTCGAGAGAAGACACCACGGACTGGCACAGCTAATTAAGTAATATGATTGTTATAAGGGTAGCTGGCCTAGCTATAACCGCCCCCCCCTCCCCCAACCTTCCTACCCCCACCACAACCCCCAAGGATGTCAGCCAGCATTAATCGCCGGGTATACCAGGGGTTAGAAACCTTATCTTCTCCTTCCGTTCTGTTCTTCTTTTTTTTTTCTTTTGCTGTTTCTGGGATTTCTCCCGTTATTCTCTATTTTATATTTTATTATTGCTTCTTGTTTGTTTTTCTTTATTTTATGCTGCTTTGTCTTGCTACAATGTGCTGCTTTGTTGTGTCCAGTCTTTTGTTTATACTGCTTATTGTTCTGTTTTCTAGACTCTGTGGTTTTCCTGGTATTGCGGCATTCAATAATGCATTTTATTATGTTGTTTTTATCTCATCAAGTCTAATGCTTTATGGTTTGCCTGACCTAGTTACTTTAATGCGACTGATTTAGCGATCTTCTTTACGTAGGATCAGCGTATATTTTTGTATGTGTAATGATGCATTATCCGGTAGTTTCCACTCGTTATTTTCATTTCTATCATACTTAGATTTTATATGTCATTTTCGGTTATCAAAATATGTTTCATAATGTATGTCGTGCTACGAAGCTCTAAAAACTATGTTATTTGCAACAGACTTAATGTGCTGTAATTTACTCTTACAATTTTATTCTTCTTCAAACAATTCTAATCGGTTTTGTCGCTGTTTTTTTTTTTTTTATCTGCTTCCTTTTTACCGGTAACGCCCCTCGTATAAGCAAACATAAATTGGCATGGGGGCACCACAAGAGAAAAGAATCCCCCCGAAGGTGGTTTATTTACGAGGGCCCAAGGCAATCCAGACCTCTTAAGACACTTACGCCTTGGCACTTACGGCGCTGCGGAGGTTATGTTTCTACCTGAGGCGGATCTGATCCCAAGGGATGGCGCACCTGTTTCGGTCCATCTTTGGGGAATGGCATCCCGACGCTACAAGAAACTGACAGGTATGGTACTGTAAATATTAATATTGGTGTTATTTATAATAAATGTGTGTGTGTTTCTGTGTTCAAGTGCACAGTTTGGGTATATTACTTTCTCAGAAGCGTTGGTCACTATATGTATACATACATACATACATACACACATGTATATACATGATATATATATGTCTATATACACACATATGTATATGTAGGTATGTATGCATGTGTGTGTGTGTACCTGAGTTTTAACATCACTGTACCGAAATGTAGAAGTACTTAATATGCTTTGCATAAACATTAATCTTTATTTAGCAACAAGAAGGAATAATCAAATATTCTCGGGTATACTTACTAAAATGTATATATATGTGTCTTTAACACATACATGCATGTATGTATTCTCATTCCATTTGCCTTTGTTGCCATGAAATTTTTGGACTTAAATCCGCTTCTTCCAAAACGATAAAGATAACGTATATAGAAAAGTCAGTATTTTCATTTTATATTTATAACAGCAATCTTTTCCGCCATTTAATTTTACATTTACGACAACAATAACTTCCGCTACTTAATTTTACATTTATGACAAAAATAAATTCGCTACATAATTTTGTTATGGCGACAATAACTTCCGCCACTTAATTTCAGATTTATGACAATAACTTCATGCGTGTTTAATTTTACATTTATGACAACAATAACTTCCGTCATTTACTTTTACATTTATGACAACAATAACTTCCGCCACTTAATTTTACATTTACGACAACAATGACGTGGCATAATAAAGATCTGACCTTTACGATCCAATTACCATCAATTTTCGCGAAGGTAATTTTGGACCTCTTCCCTTCACCTGATGAATGGGAGAAGAGGGAGATAAAAACGAAGGAAATGTCCTCCACTGGCATGTTGGAAAAATTCTCGCTTTATTTGGTGACCAATTAAAAGTTGAGAGCCGGGTGGCTTTGATTATATTAATATTCAAAAGGTTTAAACACTGTCAAGAAGAAGGCCTAACAGCCTACTAAGTTACAAATTGAATTGAATACAGAATTTATGCCAAAGGCCAAGCATTGGGACCTATGAGGTCATTCAGCTCTGAAACGGAAATTGATAGTAAAAGGTTTGAAAGGTGTAACATGAGGAAAACCTCGCAGTTGCACTATGAATCAATTGTTAGGAGAGGCTGGAAAGTAAGATGGAAGAAAGAAAATATGAAAGGAGGTATAGAGTTAAAGAAATGAAAGGGGTTGCAGCTAGGTGGCCGAAGGCACACTGCAAACAACCTTAAGTAATGCCTACAGTGCACCACATGAGGTGCACTGACGGCGCTGCCTGAACGGGCCGTTTGCATCTAAATGGAATTGTCCCTGATCACTTACGGCAATTTTGACCGAAGTTTCTTATTTACCTTTAGCCTAACATCTAGCATTGACGACCTGATTGCTTTCAACACATGATCGAAATATTAACGACCTGATTGCTTTGACACATGATTGCAATATAAAGAAAAAACCTGATTACTTGAACTTCATCATCAAAACCACCTACACTTTAAAACTTCTGATCGTGACAACCTGATTATTGATCAAAACAACCAGATTACTTAGAGACAGAGCAAAACAACCTGATTACTTAAAGAGCCAGATCAAAAACAACCTGATTACCTAAAGAGCCAGATCAAAACAACCTGACTACTTAAAGAGCCATATCAAAACAACCTGATTACTTACAGAGCCAGACCAAAACAGCCTGGTTACTTAAAGAGATCAAGACCACCTGATTACTTAAAGAGCCACATCAAAAACAACCTGATTACTTAAAGAGCCATATCAAAACAACCTCATTACTTAAAGAGCCAGATCAAAACAACCTGATTACTTAAAGAGCCAGATCAAAAACAACCTGCTTACTTAAAGAGCCAGATCAATACAACCTGATTACTTAAAGAGCCAGATCAAAACAACCTGATTACTTAAAGATCCAGATCAAAACAACCTGCTTACTTAAAGAGCCAGATCAATACAACCTGATTACTTAAAGAGCCAGATCAAAACAACCTGCTTATTTAAAGAGCCAGATCAATACAACCTGATTACTTAAAGAGCCAGATCAAAACAACCTGATTACTTAAAGGGCCAAATCAAAGCAACCTGCTTACTTAAAGAGCCAGATCAAAACAACCAGATCACTTCAACCAGTTGACTGAAACCTGATTATTTTGAGAATCTGGTTGAAACAAACTTTAAGCATTTGATTAAAACAATATAACCACTTCAATTATCTCGGCGAAACAATCTGATTATTCTAAGATTCAATCACAACAATATGACATGATTTAAGCAACCTGATTTCTTCAGTCGTCTGATCGAAACAACCCGATTCCTCTTTACGAACGACAAAATGTTCTCTGGTCGTCTTAACGACTTCTGTGTTAGCCATATCACTGAACAACGGAAATTTTACCCACCAAACTTTCTTTTTGATTTTACTTAAACAAACATGTTAACAGCGTACATACAAACTGGCCTCAAAAATCTTTCTTCAGTAGACTTCAAAGGCTACTGTAATAGATCATTGTTCCTACATACATGAAATTATACAGATAAAAACATATTTTCTGTTATTTTAAGAAACGTACCAAAAGTGTTACCACAGCACAAAAAAAAACTTTAATAGACCATTGTTCCTTTACACATGAAATTATACAAATAAAAACATATTTTATTTTAAGAAACGTACCCAAAGCGTTACCACAGCGAGCAATAAAAAAAAAATAGAAAGAAAACAAACGGCGAGCGTCAGAAATCAATAATACCCACATAATCCTCTCCAATCTTTGTTCGCGCTAACTCCCCCGACATTCTGCCTTTATAAGGCAGGTTTATTGCCCTAACCCTCACACTCTTTTCCTTCA
>NC_089755.1:51044297-51049297 GCF_040412425.1 Macrobrachium rosenbergii | reverse complement strand
TTGCGTTAGGTTTAGGCTATTTGACTTTTAAAGAGGGAGATTAGACCAAACCTTTTATTCAAAATAAAAGTGAAAAATTCCCCATCGATAATGGGATGTTTTGGCTGACATCCTGACGTCGATGTGAAGACAATGGCACAGAATACCAAATAAGAAAGTAAACAAGTAACAAATGCGCCGAAGTTCCTACGGCGCAATAGAGTTTTCTGTGCAGCGTATAATACTGCAGGAAACTTTCAGCTGCGGCCCATGAAACTCTCAGCCACGGCCCGAGGATGGCCTGTGTTGTTGTCACCTATGACGTTCCCAGACGCACGATCATGGCTAACTTTAACCTTAAATAAAGTAAAAACTGAGGCTAGAGGGCTGCAATTTGATATGTTTGACGACTGGAGGGTGGATGATCGACACACCAATTTGCAGCCCTCTAGCCCCAGTAGTTTTTCAGATCTGAGGGCGGACAGAAAAAGTGCGGACGGACAGACAAATGGCCATCTCAATACTTTTCTTTTACAGAAAACTAAAAGGCTAACACCCGATAACAATGTCGAAAAGGTTGACAAAAAATAGCTAACACTGAGGAGCGTGACATACAGAGGTACATTATGCTTTGTATGTGTAAGCCAATATGTTTGTATGCAAGAGTTCAAATGGAACGCTGATGGGCCTCCTGTGTACATGTACGATGAAGCGGTTAACGTAGCGGACGTTTTCTGCACGTGCGGTTTTTTCGTGATTTAGCAGTTACAATGTGAATGTGGCAGTACCCTTTGCGTTCTCTTATCTGGATTCATCCCCTGCTACTTTAATGTCGAAAATGTATAGTCTACCATATAGTATATATATAGGCTATATATATATATATATATATATATATATATATATATATATAGCCTATATAGGCTATATATATATATATAAAATAATCAACACATAATCATGTGTGGAACAGAAATAAATTTCTGACTCACATCAGAATCGAACCCATTATATATATATATATTATATATATATATATATATATATATATATATATATATATATATATATATATATATATATATATATATATATAATTACGCGGAAAGACGAAATCCTGAAATCAGGTACGGACACGCAGTACACGTATAATTAAGAGAGCCGATTACGCACGGGGCATGCAAAATCGACTTCTAATTGCTAATCAGAATACCAATTACCGAACATGTATACAGAATCACATGTTTTGCATAAATGTTCGTAGATAGACGAATGAATACAGGCAAGAATGAAAAAACCATTTTGTCAGGTTGAATACCCAAGGCTGAGGTGTACTCTCAAGAAACACGCTGCAGTGTTTCCCATAATATGTGTGAAGCAAGACCAAAGTGTTGACCTTAAACAAAATTTTTTCATATTTTGAACAAATTGCTTTCATATTTTGAACAAACTGCTTTCGTTGCAGAGTTAATCCAAAACATTGTTCAGTTAACATAAAGCGACGATACTGCAATAAAATTTTCTCGGTTGCAAATGCAAGCATGTTGAAAACATTGCATGAAAATGCTCTAAGTTGCATATCACATTCATGTTGCGAGCACTGCATAAAAACAGTCACATATCACGTATGTAGGAAACATTGCATGAGAAAAATTGTCGTCGACGCGATGAAAATCAAATTGTCCTTTTTTTTTTTTTTAGTAAACACGAACGCTGTGCTGCTTCCAGCATCGGACACAACGAGTGTCAAACACAGCCGAGGGGATCAGATTATGTCATCACTGTCCACATTAATTAAATCGTCAAGTCTTCCTTCCTCGGTTATCACAGCCGACGACGAGCTGGGACGATGCTGCAATCGGTGCAACCGCACTAACCACGTTATGCGATACTGGTGGATTCGTCTGTCCTGTCAGCGAGACGACACACTGCATCAATAGCACTCTCGCCAGATCTGTCATCGACGATGAAGGCCTTGGTCAGTGGCGTAAGACAGCTGACACTGTCAGATTCTCGCCAATTTTCTGAAGAGGGCTCCATTTTATGCCAATCAAGTAGCCATCTACTGTGACTGGAGACACGAGGCACAAAGAAATATGTATCTATTGTGACTGGAGACACGAGGCACAGAAATATATGTATCTATTGTGACTGGAGGCAGGAGGCACAGAAATTATGTATCTATTGTGACTGGAGACACGAGGCACAGAAAAAATATTTATCTATTGTGACTGGAGACACGAGGCACAAAAAAATATGTATCTATTGTGACTGGAGACACGAGGCACAAAAAAATATGTATCTATTGTGACTGGAGACACGAGGCACAAAAAAAATATGTATCTATTGTGACAGGAGACACGAGGCACACAAAAATCTGAATCTATTGTGACTGGAGACACGAGACACAAAAATATGTATCTATTGTGACTGGAGACACGAGGCACAAAAAATATGTATCTATTGTGACTGGAGACACGAGGCACAGAAAAAATATTTATCTATTGTGACTGGAGACACGAGGCACAAAAAATATGTATCTATTGTGACTGGAGACACTAGGCACAAAAAAATATGTATCTATTGTGACTGGAGACACGAGGCACAGAAAAAATATGTATCTATTGTGACTGGAGACACGAGGCAACAGAAAATATGTAACATATACAAATGCAATTCCAAGGACACCCACAGAGATCATATACCTGTCACTAGGTCGCACAGCAACAGGAGTCTCGGAGAAGCCTTACGCTTACCGAGTACAATCGAAGCCACCGAGCAGGGGCCTGTGTATTGCGTAATACCTTCAGTGGATGGCAAAGTCATATGACAATAAGAAATGGGAGAAGGAGAAACAGGAGATGGGAGTGATGATACCAATACCATTATTATTACTATATACTTCATATCAGTTAAAACCATCTTGAGGCAGGCGTTTTTTAAACCTACGATGTCAATACAATTAGGCTATGGAAACAATTAGGTTGAGACAATTAGGCTAATATAGAGAACTCTCACGTTTTGGAACCCCTATTTACCAAACTAAGTAACTGGCATAGGCCTATTCATTAGCCATCCCCAACCTCCAACTGTGAAGTGGAAGGTGAATCAACAAGGCCATTTATTACAAAAGAGAATTACACTCAGGGGTCAAGAGATTAAAAGGAAAATATAGTCATCATGTTTTTTTTTTTTATTTCACGTTCCATTTACAAAAACAGCGAAAGGGAGAAAAATTCAACGGCACGTATATTATATATCACAGGTGTGTGAAAACAAGAGAGAAACATGTGGACTCCTGTCCATTTTTACTATTTTACAATTTGCTCTGTACTAATTATAGCGACTTTGCAGGTACATGAAAATCTCAAGGAAAAACATCAATTTCACGGAGATTCATATTTTCTTTATGGTAGTATATTAGGACTACCTAATTTGCGAACGATATCAAAATGAGCTTTACGATGCAGGCGCCTTAAACCTAAACTCGTTCCTCATTGTTATGAGCTGAACGCGCCCGGCTTATGACGATGAAAACACATGGCGTAAATTTGTGATACGTAGGGACCTGGTGCGAGTGGTAATGGGTCACATTAAGGCTAGAGAGCGATGGCGTGAGTAAATGTAGTGTGTCATCTTACATATCACATTTCATCTTCAGTGACGTAGTACTGTATACGCTTGCACCTGGTTGCATTCCTAGGAATCAAAGTATCATATTAATGCCCGCTTGGATATAAGATCAATGTATTAAAAAAATTATATATATACCGTATATATATATATATATATATATATATATATATATATATATATATATATATATATATATATATATATATATATATATATATATATATATATACATAACGTATTATTCAGGACAGATCTTTCGTCCAACGGGACTTTTTCCTTATAAACATATTCACTAATCGCATTGCAAATGCATTTATCCGCAGCTATTGAAAAAATGAATCATATTTTCATTATAGCGGTAGAAGTTGTAATTGACTGGGTGTCCACGAAAGCAATATTTTTCTTTCGACCTCTGCAACATCACTCAGCCAAAAACTGTGCGTTTAAGCAAGAACTTTCGCAATAACACAGGATACTTCGCAATGGGACAGGATGACAAGTGCAGAGGAGACTGAGTTAACTTGACGCTAGAGTAATGGGAGATCGCAGCGTGTTTCTCATCTTTCATCTCTTGAAAGAGAATTGAAAATAGTGATAGCATATGATCCACTGCAGGTCAGAAGCCTTTAGTCTTTTATTACACGCCAATGGTTTTGCGCCCGATCGTTACGGTCAGATATATTCATTCTCTGTATACTGATTTAGTCATTTGCTCTGAAAAAGTACATAATGATTCAAGAACATGGCCTGTCGTCAACAATAGCTATTCGATATTCGACCTTTCTTGTTCTGTAAGAGAAAGAGAGAGAGAACAGGTGAGTTCGTGTGCATTTTACTGAACGTATTCAAATTACGCTATCAAGAAGTACTTCTCAGAGAGAGAGAGAGAGAGAGAGAGAGAGAGAGAGAGAGAGAGAGAGAGAGAGAGAGAGAGAGAGAGAGAGAGAGCAAGCAGGTGAGTTCGTGTACATTTTACTGAACGTATTCAAATTACGCTATCAAGAAGTACCTCTGTCAATCTTAACGTAACTGTGAATGTTCTGAACGAGACACAAGTCCCACAAAATATGAGCATTGGGTTATACCGATTACTGTGCATGTACATATTCCTTTGTTTATTTATTAGCCTCTGATTTTGTTACTCCCAAGTGCAACTCACGATAATTCACTTCAACGGTTAATTCTGCTGTTTTTAGTTTCAAATGTTTCTAAGTATTTGAAAGCTTCGACTTCATTAACCCTTTCTCCAACTTGTGTTATATGTATAATATATAAATACATATATATATATATATATATATATATATATATATATATATATATATATATATATATATATATATATATATATATATATATATATATATATATATATATATATATAT
>NC_089755.1:50934297-51039297 GCF_040412425.1 Macrobrachium rosenbergii | reverse complement strand
TATAAGACTTGGCAGATCGTATGATTTCCTCCGGCAAGCTGTTGATTTCTTCGTCAGGGATAAAAGTCGTTCTGCAACTGAATGATCAAGTTTACTTATTTCTTTTATACCTGCGCACCAGTTCCCTTTAACATCCACGACTTTCAAGTTTGCTGTTTCTCTTGTGTGTACAGTATATTATCGCATGTGTCAGCGCTCTGTCAAGTGGATCTGCAGTATTCTTTTCGCATTATGCCATCTCTCCTGGAAGGGGGCGACTCCAAGACGCCTTTGGCCAAGCAGCCTTTATTCCGCATACTTAGGTTGGTCCCCGTGGCGTGAGAGGCTGGCCCACGAAAGAATGAAGCCGAGTCTACGCATGGAATTGTGTGCGTATGCGAACGAGTATGTGTACACTGCAGCAACACGCAATAAAGTCTGAGCTTCCCCAGTCCCTATTTTCGAGGCTGAGTGCACATCGCTATAATGCCTTGGTATTGTAACTATGGAGGAGGTCAGTGGGCGAGACCCGGGTTGCGTTAAGATGCACAGCCCAGGCCTGGAAAATAAACTGTAAACTCAACGACCGAGATGGTGTGGACATATAAAGAACGAGGAGCATTTATCCAGAAAGTAATAAATAAGGAAGCAGCGGGACGAAGACCAAACCATAAGCCTAGCAAGTCACGAAAAACAAAGAGCTTAGATGAAAACCTAGATCAGCTGGGATTCAGGGGAAATCTAACGTGAAAACTTTTCAAGTAAAGATGTGGTGATAATATACGCAAAGCGGCATCTAAAGCTGATCCATTAATCTACGGGATCCACACACACGTTTGCAGTAATTATCTCGTTTCTGTCATCGTAAGGTGCCAAACTATTCCTTTATTAGCGACGCACATTCTTTCTCCCCAGTCTCTGCAATTCCCCCTCTCACTGACACCCTCATATCCCTTCGCCTGAATTTCCCCTCACACTCTCAAAGTTTTCTCCCCTCATTTTCATGTCATTTACTTCACCTCACTATCTCTCCTTTACCACGCCATCCCTTCCTCTTTTATCTCGGATTTATTATCGCTCTTTCGATCCACTTCCCCTTTCTCTCTCTCTCTCTCTCTCTCTCTCTCTCTCTCTCTCTCTCTCTCTCTCTCTCTCTCAGCCATCTACTAAGTCTGTTTGACTCTCTCTCTCTCTCTCTCTCTCTCTCTCTCTCTCTCTCTCTCTCTCTCAGCCATCTACTAAGTCTGTCTGACTCTCCCTCACTCTCTCTTTCTCTCAGCCACCTACTAAGTCTCTCTCTCTCTCTCTCTCTCAGCCATCTACTAAGTCTCTCTCTTCTCTCAGCCATCTACTAAGTCTCTCTCTCTCTCTCTCTCTCTCTCTCTCAGCCATCTACTAAGTCTGTTTGACTCTCTCTCACTCTCAGCCATCTACTAAGTCTCTCTCTCTCTCTCTCTCTCAGCCATCTACTAAGTCTCTCTCTTCTTCTCTTTCTCTCTCTCTCTCTCTCTCTCTCTCTCTCTCTCTCTCTCTCTCTCTCTCTCAGCCATCTACTAAGTCTCTCTCTCTCTCTCTCTCTCTCTCTCTCTCTCTCTCTCTCTCTCTCTCTCTCTCAGCCATCTACTAAGTCTGTTTGACAAAGTCCTAAATGACATTTGGGGATCGTCCGGAAGTAGGTACTTGGATGCGCACCTCTGTTTGACTTTGCGTTTATTAGCTTCCTTGGGAATCTTTATGTTGTGTAAGACAATATTAGTCTTTCTTTCACTGCCTCGGCCTACACTAGCTTTTATAAAAAATATATGTGAAATTTGTTTGCTTGCATGCTGATAAAATCAAATACATTTACCATATACAGCATGTTTATATGCATGCAAGCCATGCAGAAAAATATATCAGACACATAAACTGCATTAACGTCAACTTTCGGTATGTATATACAAAACACCCTGCATGTATGTTTGCATGCGTGTATAAAAGCACGAAACAAAATTATCCAAAGGGAGATGAGACGCTACGGCTTGTCTGCAGACTGAGGGCATCTCATATGCAAAGCAAGAAAATATATTCAATTGAATTTACATTCAGTTTTATACGAGAAATGTCTTCGGCCCTTTAATAATGTCTTGAGTGTGTGATGAAAGATCTCAGCTACTTTTTTTTTTTCTTTTCACTAGATACTCGTTTTATACGCGAATCATTTTAGTTCTCTTCGTGAAAAAGTATGGATGTTTAGTACGTACTTTCAAATTACTGGTGCTTTTTGCATGCACGGACACATCTATACTATAAACCTATCCAACTATTCAAAACTAATGTAATAATAGGAAATCGTTATTACACTATAGAAATGTCAACAAATTAAATTCTAAAAAATAATAATTATTAGATTTAGGAACGTTACAACAGTGTGAATTGTCTTTACGCATAACTGCTGCAAAAGAACAAAGAATTCAAATTATTTCAGATTATTACGAGTTCCATCATTATTTCCTAGGTGTTCCGAAAAAATCACAAAAAAAAAGAAATGTAAAAGCTGCTTTTGAAACTATTCAATGAAAATATTTAACCCAGGACCCCCATCCAACGCAAAGAAAAACAAATTGAAAACCAGAATAAAAAGAAAAAACATTCTGAAGGGGCGTAACTGGTCCCATTTATTGACCAAAGGCACTCTACGGCTGTAGAGCAATGCCAAGAGGCCTCTATTTATTCCGTGACTAGCAATGGAATCCGTTACCAGCTCAGTTGCCAGACATTTCTTTGTTTGAATGCTATTGCTCGCACTTTTGGCATATCTGCGAGGGGAAGAGGCGATCAGCGGACTGAATGTGTACGTGCGTGCATGCGTATGTGTGCGTGTGTGTGTGTGTATGTGTGAACTGAGGAAGGGAGATCGACCAGGGGATCTTGGAGATGGGTTGGCGGGGGCGTAGGGGAGTGGGGGAGCTTCCGGAGCAGGGGGTATCGATCAGCACGAATATGCCACTCCCCCTGATTATCATGACTTTCTCCTTTTTTTCCCCCACTTTACCATTTCCTGGTTGAATGAGTGGAGCTTTTCTACTCGTTTCTCATTCTTGGCAATGCCAGGCAACGTCTTCCCCCCCCCCCAACCCAAATCCCTTCCTTCCCCCCCAAAAACCAACTGATCGCCCAGCTAGCTAGCTAGCTGTTTGTTTGATGCCCGGAATCCAGAACGTTTTTAAATATTCGCCAGAAGACTTTTCTGGCGCTGGAAACGCGCCGCCTTTTGTTTTTCCATACGGCGATTTCCGAGGCAGAGGATTTTAGAACGCCTCTCTCGCTGGATGATCCTCGTAAATCTGGTCGTTTCGCGGTTCGGAGCTTTCGTTTATAAACTCTAAGACTCCTTCTATTTATCTTTTTATAGTTATGATGAGACGACTGAAGCTGTGGTTTTATGCGTTTTGTCTGTCTTTTTATTTTTTTTTTTGGGGGGGGCGCTTTGATGGAGCGTTTAAAGCTGTGGTTTCAGACTTGGCTTCCAATTATCTGCCAGATATCATTATTTTGAATAAAGCTGTTGTTCCCTGAGAAATAGTTGATGGATGCCAATATAAGAACTAATATATTGTCTAAAGCTGTGGGTTTTAGACTTAAAACTTCCGGTTATCTTCACAGATTAGATATAAACTCCCGGGCTCTCATATAAAGACGGAGCTTCGCGCTGGGACCTATGAGGTCATTCAGCCCTGAAACGGAAATTGACAGTAAAAGATTTGAAAGATGTAACAGGAGGAAAACCTCGTAGCTACACTATGAATCAATTGTTGTGAGAGGGTGGAGAGTAAGATGGAAGAAAGAGAATATGAAAGGGGGTACAGTAAAAGGAACGAAAGAGGTTGCAGCTAGGGGCCGAAGGCACGCTGCCAAGAACCTCAAGTAATGCCTACAGCGCACCACATGAGGCGCACTGACGGCACTACCCCTTACGGGAGTCTCTGGATATGAGTTTTATATAGAAAAACTGTTTAAAACTAAGTTTGAGACTTGTCATTTGGCTGCCTGAGTGAATCGGTTAAGCAATCTTCGGATGGAATTTAGGGAATTCCGTGTTTCGTTTAGGGTAATTTGTTTATTCTGGAATCTTTGTTTCTTTGTATATATCTCTTCAAGACGAAGAACTGGCAAGGAAGAAAGAAAGAACTTTATGTATGATAAAACACTAGTCAGGGTCGATCGCTTGGTTTCATCTCTCCAAGCATGTTTAAAGTATTACTGGGGTAATATTGTAGTTATTATTTAAACCACAAACATGCAATAAGTAAAATGGCAAGGTTTACATTCAAACATCTAAACATCTAGAGAGACAGAATAATGTAGAAGAAGAATAGGAGAGAGAGAGAGAGAGAGAGAGAGAGAGAGAGAGAGAGAGAGAGAGAGAGAGAGAGAGAGAGAGAGAGAGAGCTATAATTATACACTGTACACCATATGAGGGCTCAGTCATCGAAGATTTTTTTGTTATTTCAACGGAAGGATGTGATACACAGGCACCGTGGCGTCAAAAGTTTTATGGATATTAATAATATCTATGACAATTTCAAAGGCACAAGTTGGCTCCTTTATTTTCGCATTCAATAATAAACGCTTCTGGCAACAGGCTATCTTCGTAATGAACAATTCTGGGTATGTCAGTTGAGTGCCGGAAAATAACTTCATTATAAATTTAAGTCCACTGATAATACTTCATATTATGTTATATATATGAAGATGGGCTCAGTGTCTCAACTTGCATCAGACCTCAGGAATCTGTGTAGTCTGTTGCGAGTGGTAATTGATCTCAATGAAACTTAAAACTAATCACTGAAGAGAGTAAATGGAAATGGAATGGAACGTAAATTTCAGGCCAAAGGCCAAGTGCTAGGACCTATGAGGTCATTCAGAGTGAAAGGTTTTAAAGGTGTAACAAGAGGAAAAACTTCGCCATTGCACTACGAAACAACTGTTGGGAGAGGGTGGAAAGTAAGATGGAAGGAAGCCAATATGAAGTAAGGTACAGTAAAAAGAATGAAAGGGGCTGCAGCTAGGGGCCGAAGGGACGCTGAAAAGAATCCTAGGCAATGCCTACAGTGCACCGCATGAGGTCCACTAACAGCACAACCCTCCTACGCAGTGAAGAGAGGTGGTAGTTGGTTTTTATTCAACTTGCTTTGGTCAATTCGAGCCCTTGCCCTGGGGCTTGGTGTGGTAAGTGTAGAGAAGGTATTAAAAGGGGATAAGGGACCTCACGTGGACCTCTGGACTGAGCCCAACGAGCAGAGACGGAGTTAGGTGCAAACCAGTGCAAAACGAAATTACTACGTAGCATCAGCCTAGACACAGACGACGCAATTAGCGAAACTGTTTGCACAATCATAACACCAACTAACCTCGTTTTCCAAAATCAATGGCGACGTCCAGAGAACCTACAAGGAGGTGATTACGGACGAAACAAGTTTTTCTTAAGATTCCTCGCCAGGTTTTGAATGGCCGGGTCTCGCGTGCAAGCAGGGGGCGTGAAGAGAGTAGCGATGAGCATGAGACCGAGGGATAATAAGCGAGGACATGGAGGAGATGAGCAAATGACGAAGAATTTACAGAGAGGATAAAGGAGTTGAAAGTCAAAGAATGAAGAGGAATATGATAAGCAAAGAGGGCGAAAAGAGTAACGAGAAGACGAAGATAAAGGAGAGGAAGAAAAAAAACGGCAAAAATATATAAGTATAATAAAAGATGAAAAAGCAAGAACATAAAATGAGAAGTGAAATGAGAAGAAATGGAAGATTGCCAATAAGGGGCTGAAAGAAATGCAGGAAGGCACGTGTGAGAAACTGATTTTATTTGATAAGCTTAATCTTATGGTGACACCATTAGGGAAGGCCATCAACGCCTTGCGTACCAGGAATGAAAAGGAAGATATAAAAACTTGGAAAAAAAAAAAAACAGCAGCTTTAATGTATTGAAAAGAATAGTATTGCTGGACGAATAAAAACTAGAGAACAAGAGGCGATAGTCACAGGAGAAGGAAGCGGGAGAAAACAATGAGAAAAATTCATTGAAATGGAAGCTGCAGAAACATGAAAAAAATTGGGAAAAAACAGAATAGGCGAATACAAACCAAGAGGGAAACAGAGAAGTGGGAGACAGTAAAAAAAAAAACTGTAAAGGAGAAAACAGATAATGGTGATACAACAAATGGAAAAGAAAGAGGAAGCACACACAAAAGGAAGTACATGATAAAACATAAGAAGTACACAGAAATGAGATAAAAGGAAAATACATACAAAATTGTAAAAGGAAAATACATACAAAATTATAAAGGGAAAATACATGAAAATAAGATAAAAGGAAAATTCATGAAAACTAGATAAAGGGAAAATACATGAAAATAAGCTACAAGTAATATACATGAAACTTAGATAAAGGGAAAATACATGCGAAATCACAAAAAGTTAAAAAATTATTCTGTATAAAAAGGACGCAGGGAAAACTTGGAATACGGGAAAAAGAGAGGATACCATACACACGAGACTCTGAAAATACGAGGGGAGAAATATGCCGGGAATTCGAGAGAAGGCATAAAACAGGAGAATGGGAATCTCCCCTCCCATAAAAAAGGCAGAGAAACATAAGAAAACAGAAATTATGTAGAAAAAACATGAGCGAAAAAAACTGTGATAAGTGAAAAGGGGAAAAACATTCACAATGAGATACAATTAATACAGAAAAACCCAGGACTGACGAAGTCAAAATGGGAAAATATTTTTATTGCATATATATATATATATATATATATATATATATATATATATATATATATATATATATATATATATATATATATATATATATATATATATATATATATATATATATATATATATATATATATATATATATATATATATATATATATATATATATATATGTGCAATAAAAACTGAGATGAGAAATCAAAAGAAAAATTATTCAGTAAAAAACTTGAGGCGAAAGGCATTGGTATGAGACCCAAAAGCAGAATATAAGAAAACACTGGAATGATTACGGAAAAGCACAGATATCAGAAATACAGAAGGAACGTGTGGAAAGAACGGAAGTGAACGGGAGATAAAAATGTAAAAACAGGAAACAAAAGCAATGTTTTTTCTGGGAAGCTTTCTGTTAAAAAATATATATATATATATATATATATATATATATATATATATATATATATATATATATATATATACATATACATATACATATACATAATATATATATATATATATATATATATATATATATATATATATATATATATATATATATATACAGGCCTATATATAGAGTGAGAGAGGGATAGAGAGATAGAGAGAATAAAGATGAACATATATCTATATAATAAAACATAAAAGGTTTTGTAATTAGACAAAGCTCTAAATGTGTCAGTACATAAATCTACTTGCAGTTGACGTCCAATGAAGAATTAGAGGAATTTATTTCTGGTGACAGAAATTCACTTCTCGCTATAATGTGGTTCGGATTCGACAATAAGCTGTAGGCCCCGTTGCTGGGTAACCAACTGGTCCTTAGCCACGTGAAACAAGTCTAATCCCTCTGGCCAGCCTTAGGAGAGCTGTTAATCAGCTCAGTGGTCTGGTTAAACTAAGGTATACTTTTTACTTGCAGTTGATCTGCTCATCTCTTCCACAATCCACACGCCCTTGAGCATGCATATAAGGCATAATGACTATACACGTCAGCCCAAGTGACGGGGTTACGCAACACCAACGATTCTACCTGTAGCCCACACGCTCGGTCATATTACGTACGGCTTCCTACTTTGTAAAACGAACCATCTACCGAGATTCCACCTTCAAGGCGAGAGGTTTCTTGAAGCCGCAAGGTTTACGTACGGTTTCCGCTGCTTTCTTTCCCTTCTCGTTTCTAGAAGCTGAAGGGGTGTTTGTTATCTAGAAGGCGATAGATTCCCTATTTCCTAGAAGGCTAACGGGATGTCTTTTATAATTACCCTGTGACACAGTTCGCTATATTTATATACTGAACTGACGTCAAAACGCCACAAAACATATATAAATTTTTTTTTTTTTTTTTGCCTTAAATTTTCATAACAATGATATTGTAACTTTAGAAAACTAGATACATAAAACTGCTCCTTACGAAAATATATTCATGAACATTTAAAATTCAGACAACATTCTTCAAAGGCAAGCAAGCAATTCTCTCCAAAGACTGGGAAAAAATCACCAAAGGATAATCTGAATACTATGTTACCTTTGATGACCTCAGATGCTGTGACGACAAGATAGCTTAACTAACGAGAAAAAATGTAAAATGAAAAATTCTAAGTGGATTGGTTGACTGAAAAAACGTGAAGACTGATTTCTTCATTCAGATGCCGGTGGGACAGGCAATCCAATGTCTTCTTGGGGAGGGAAGGTTGTAAGGGACAAGGAAAACAAAAGCAGGAAGAGAAACCCAAAGCTTAATAGTAGAGGGGAAAGATACAGTTACCGAACCATGTATTGTGAAGACAGCAGATTTTCCCAGTGATATGCGAAGCGGCTGCCCGGCGCGTGACACTTGAAGTCAACTAAGATGGTAATTCGCGATGAATAGAGAGGATATCGAGCTATCTGAAGCGGAGGAAATCATAGAACTTAAAACTTCGCATTCTTGCTCATTCTAATACTTATCCCTAACAATACCATAAGCTTCGCTCCCCGTAACGGGGTAGTGCCGTCAGTGCAACTCACGTGTTGCACTGAAGGCGTTACTTAGGGGTCTTTGCAGCGTCCCTTCGGCCCCTAGCTGCAACCTCTTTCACTCCTTTTGCTGTACCTCCGTTCCTATTTTCTTTATTCCATCATACTTTCCAACCCCTCCTAACAATTGTTTTATAATGCGACTGCGAGGTTTTCCTCCTGTTACACCTTTCAAACCCTCTTGTTGCAAACTTCCCTGCCAGCGCTGAAAGACCTCATAGGTCCCCAGCGCTTGGTCATTGGGCTAAGTTCCATATTGTTCTTCTCTTTCATAAGCTTTGCTGCCAAGAGAGGGGTAAGTACGATTATAATTATTTAATCAGTGGATCAACCGTAATAACAGTGGATCTTAAAACTTAGATCCTATATATCCTTCTGCGTCTCTTGCTTTGCCAGTCTAACAACCGCAAAGAACCCTAAATCCTTTCGATCCTCCTCGTGCATCGTTTACGGGGGTGAGCAAAGCCCCTAATCAAACATTGGCAACTCGTCTCAGGCGTCTCAGCATTATGCCTCGCCGTCCAATCAATTACGAATCACACGATTTAATCCTGAATAATTGAGACTTAAAGAGAAAATCGCTGTCGCTCAAGACTCGGAGCGAGTGCCTGCAGATCTGTCTTCTCTGACACCGTTACCAAAGGGAAGAATATACAGTAGAATAGAGCATGGAATTTAGGCCAAAGGCCAAGCGCTGGGACCTATGGGGTCAATCAGCTCTGAAAGGGAAACTGACAGTAAGAAGGTTTGAAAGGTGTAACAGGAGAAAAACCTCAGAGTTGCACTATGAACCAATTGTTAGAGAGGGTGGAAAGTCAGAGGGACGGAGAATGCGAACGGGGGTTACAGTAAAATGAACGAAAGGAGGTTTGAAAGGTGCAACAAGCGGAAAACCTCGCAGTTGCACTATGAACCAATTGTTAGAGAGGGTGGAAAGTCAGATGGAAGAAGGAGAATACGAACGGGGGGTTACAGTAAAATGAACGAAAGGGGATGCAGCTAGGAGCCGAAGAACGCTGCAAAGACCCTTAATTTATGCCTACAGTGCACCACGTGAGGTGAACTGACGGCACTATCCCCCTATGGGAACTAAAGGGAAGAGGAGGCGACGTGGACGAGGTGGTCAGAGGGTGTCTCGAGGGATAAGGGTGACTGAAAAGAAATCAAAAGAAATCACTTTATCTGTGAGCTGGGTTCCAAGGCACGTTCGCTCGCCCATTTCGTCTCTGTCCCAGTGGGAGTCGACGTTGCAGAATACTACGCAAATAGAATCAACATCTAACTGGACTTGATCTTTGTGTGTTGGATGTGATAATCTTCACTGGAGGTTTTAGTTAATGGTCTTTTTATTGATGAGATGTCTTTATTTCTTAAATACAGGACGTTCGTAGCATTAATATGGTTTATCGCTATTCAGATTCACGTAATCAAAACAATGGTTTAACGCGCACGCACAGAATACACAATACCATTACATCATTGGTTATCTTTAGATGAATAACCTAGAGTGTGAAAAACACCCTCACAAATAATACACATAAAGATTCCTAGCGCCCTTCATTTCCACGTTATTAATAATAACAGGGCAATAATTGCTGCATTCAAAACTACAACAAAAGGCACCAGGGGGAGCTGTTAAAGAAGAATAACGAGTAATCTCATATTTTTCAATCAGGCGCGAGAGCAATTCAAGGTCACTGAAACTGGCTGTAAATTTATTTATGAAATGTCATTTTTCTAGCCAGACACTGGTGCGAAATCTCACAAGAGCTGAAAAATACATAAGGCGCCGTTCGTTGCAAGAGTCGGCTCTTCCTTAAAAAAAAAAAACTTTCAGACTTTTCTTGCTCCTGAACACAAAAGCAAAATGTCTGGAGGAGCAGTCAATTACAGTTTTGTATTTAGGCTCGTTAGGTACACGTAGAGACTCATAAGTCCAAAGTTTAGATACTGCATCATATTAAAGGAACTGACTTTGTGAGTCAACTTGAGACTCTCGGCTAACAACCAGACCCGTGTTCGACACCCTGACCGGACGAGGGAATGAACAGTATGGGTGCATGTCCTTAACATCCAGTTGCTCCCATGAACCAAGCAGTGAAAAGCTTACATAACTATTAGTTGACTGCTTTGAGTTATAGCTGGGACGAAGGGACAGACAGAGAACAAAAAATATGAGTGATTAGTGCCCTCAAAATGTATGCCATCCTATCATAAAATGGGGGCCCTCGACGAGGTCCTGTATTCATCCCACTGGGATTCGTCAGTCTCTCTCTCTCTCTCTCTCTCTCTCTCTCTCTCTCTCTCTCTCTCTCTCTCTCTCTCTCTCTTCATTTACTTTACCCCTTTTTCACCTCCCAGATCAGCCTATGTCAACACCACTGTCTTTTGAAGTTACACACGAGACTTTTAAAACTTCATCTTATGTCAACTTGAACAGAGTATCATCTTCATAAAAAGTCAGGTTAAACTTATATTTCAATTATCTGTCACGTACTCGCTGAAGAAATAAAAATCATTGTCGTAAAGAAATAGGAAGAATTACCTTATTCAGTTTCAAAGAGAATCTTCTATTTAGTACATATTTTTATATACTTTTTTTCATTTAAATAATAATTGCTTTTAATCTTGGTCAAATAAAAATCTGAACTTCAAGATATGACGTACCTTACCTAAAACAAATTTCTGCGTAGTAATTAAATATAATTTTAATGTGCCTACATGTACACTAAATGGCAAAGAATAAGCTATGTACAAAAATTACAAAAACTTCAAACCTATCTATTGTCGCCATGTCTTTATTGCTAGTGGGATTAGAATTGGAAATCAATTATTGATAAATAAGCCCATAAATAAATAAATTATCACTTCACAGTTGTAGTCACGAAGAATTTTTTTAAATGAACCTATTCATCATCAGAATTCTGAACGTCAAATACAACATAAATAGAAGCTGGTAATAAAATGAAATACATAAATATACAAAATATACAAAAGCATAAAGATCACATCTCAAAATGAACAAATAGCCATCCATGTGTGTGTTGGGGGGAGAAGGGAGGAGGAGAGGGTGGGGGTGGGGAAGGCCATAAAAGTGGAAACGGATGAGACGTTATGATAATGCATGTCGGTGACATTGCAGGTATGCCAAAGGGTCCAAAGAAAAGGACCAGTGCGCGTCTGGAGGCCTGCCAGAGCTACTTAAGGCCACAAATCATCAGGCTTTCCCTCAGATGGTTGTCAAAGTTCGTAGTTTAAACATTATTTTGTATCTACTCGTATCAGTGCCATTATTTAAAGTCGCATTAGTAACCTAGCATAAAAAATCTATCATCTCTATCATTATTATATGAAGCATTATTAGTACTAACGACGACAGTAATATTACCATACAAACACACACGCTCACACACACATTATTCACACATACATACACACACACACATATATATATATATATATATATATATATATATATATATATATATATATATATATATATATATTATATGAACGAATATATAAATGTACCACATAACACATGGATATAGACACGAATCTGATTAAATTCCTCTCCCTCTTTCTGTTTATAATGTGAAGGCTAAACAAATTTCAGAAGAGTTCTTACGGTACTAAAATACGATGAAATGACAGAACTCTCGAGTATACAAGAACATTATTGAGAATTTTAAATCCCGAACAAATAAAGAAATATCTCCTATAAATTGAATGCCATATAATTATTTCAAACTGTACCATCATAATTACTTTCGGAATTAAAAACGCAAATTCAATCCTATACAACTACATACCAGCTTAGGCAAGTGTAGTAGATTTCTGCTGTGAACGACCAACCGTTTCTCTGGCGTTGCGAAATCCTCCTACTCGGGGAAAGAACGAAGTCTTTGAGATTCAGCGGACTGACAACCACCCTTGACAGTTCGACCAGTGCCATCACTTCCGATTTTATTGCACTGCGTGTTTGCGCCATGCTGGGTTTTAAGTATCTCTCGCTCCTGAGAGAAAATCTCCGTCTTTCTACTTGTCTACAATAAAATAAACAGGAAAAAAACAATCCGTATTGCACTACGTATTTGCGCCATGCTGGGCTCTTAAGTATCTCCAGAGGGAAAATGTCCGTATCTCTATTTGTCTAAAATAAAATAAAAGGAACAAATAATCCGTAACGGCCTCGAGGCATTACAGTTATCTTGTCATGATAGGGAGTTTTGCTCTCGGTAACTTGAATACTTTTTGTTAGAGTTGAAGAAATCTGATAAGTTACACGCGGGTATTTTAAAATGTAATTCTCTGGTAGTACAGAAACAGAAACTAACTGGAATATGTATTATGTACACACACACACACACACACACACACACACACACACACACATATATATATATATATATATATATATATATATATGTGTGTGTGTGTGTGTGTGTGTGTACATAATACATATTCCAGTTAGTTTCTGTTTATATATATATATATAAAGGCACTGCCACGAAGGAAAGTGAAACAACGGAGTGGTGCAAGGCCTTTCGATTTACTGTCCTTTACTTAAGTAGAGGACAGTAAGTGCCTTTATTTATATATTCATCACGCTCCATATTTTCGTGATTCAGTTATACATACATACATACATACATACATACATATATATATATATATATATATATATATATATATATATATATATATATATATATATATATAGTGTGTACATAATTTTTAACATTTGTAACGTTCAATTTCAAAGCGCGATTTGAACGGCGCACAGATTGAAGAGGGTCGTTAAGGACACTGGCGTGGATTCAGTCCGAGCTGCCTCGTCCCATCTTGATAACACCCTCCCCACCCCCAGCCAAACAACTCCCCACCCCCAGCCCGAACAACCAAAATTGAGCTTTATCAAGATGGATGATACCAGGGTCAGAAAAAGACGGCTTTTCATTCAGTTATTCGTCCACTATTCAGAAGGGGACACCTACGTATGTGGGCATCCTGGCGGATTGGTAAACACGACGCACATAATGCCGTTTCCCTGGATGGTACATACCCAAAGGGGATGCGAATTGCTAATGAGTGTCCGGCCCTCTTTCACAATAATCAGTGTTGATGCGTCCTCCGCGAGAATGTTGCCAAGACAACGGGCCTCTGTTGCAGCAACTCGACATGTTTATTACGTGTTCACGTGGGCTGAAGTGGATTGCTGCAAGACTGGATGAATAATACAGTCCAGTATTGAAATCCGTTCGCCAAACTCTGCCCTATCTTCTTCCGTTGGCACGTTTTAAATAATAATATACTGAACAAAAGAATTACTGTCGACCTTATTCCTCATTCCTGTGTTCACGGTAGTGTGAGAAGTTGGTTATATTAAGGTGATAATAATTTTGTAAATCTAATTGGCACGTAGCCCCAGGATAGGGGAGCAGACTCATATATTATCCAAACCGAAACTCAAGGTATCATCATCATCATCATCATCGCAGTAACTAGTGATTTTCATTATGTATCCACCTACGAGATCCTAGTACTAAGCATGGCGGAAGTTCGATGGGACGCCGTGTTTAGTACTGGCCTCTCGGGGATCAAAGTTTTATTTACACCCATTTCTATATATTAATAAACGATATCTTTGATCCCCGAGGGGTTAATACTAAACACGGCGTCCCATTGAGCTTCCGTCATGTTTATTACTACAGTAGCACCCCGGAGGTGACGCGTAGGTGGATACATACCGGGATAATGCCGCCTAAGCCTAATTGCAGCAAGAACAGAGAATCGACCAACTCGCCCTTTAGGTAAAGGAATGATATAAAAAGCAAGAAAAACAGAAGTATTGAAATAAATCTAAGGTATTAACCCGGTATGTATCCATCTACGCGTCACCTACGAGGTGCTAGTACTAAACATGGCGCCCTTATCCACCTACGCTTTACCTCCGAGGTGCTAGTACTAAACATGGTGGAAGCTCAATGGGACGCCGTGTTTAGTACTAGCAACTCGGGAGGTGACGAGTAGGTGGATACATACCGGGTTAATACCGGCTTAGGCTTGGTGAGGCCGCTTAGTTGCCAGCCCCGTCTGACTCCAGATAAATATCCCAAAAAGATTTGTTAATTTGCAGCACACTAATGTACTAATATAAGCTGCACTTGTCATTGTGTGCCTGCATGGTTGTTCTTTTGATGTTTAAATTGATGTCTGCTTAACCACCAGTATGTGTACATTATTTTACAAACAGCCCTTCTATGTAACATTCCTTGTATTCCTGTGTAATGTTCATCTGTATATTCCATATGTGAATGTATATTAAGTGTGTATGTTTGTAAAACCCGTGTAACTGTATCGATGGCAGCCTGATCCATTGTCTGCATTATGTGCATGAGTGTTCATTATGTTCAAATTGGTCCATCTGTTCTCTTTATGCACATTGGTTGGTATGTTAGTTCATATGTTGCCTCTGGAGATAGGGGATTCTTTTTTTAAAATAAGTCTTTGCCTGTCCGCATATTTGTTTAGATGCAATTTTGGAGCATGTTATCTTTGTAGATTGAGTGTATATGTGCACACTCACAGATCCGCTACGTACGTCTATTTGTATGTTCATGAAATGTGGTCTTTCTTTGTATTTGTCCATATGTAGCTTATGCACAAGTGCAAGTTTGCTCATATTTCGCTTTGTTTCTGTATGTTCGTGTACAAATATTTCGACGCCAATCCGTATTTCCTTTTTTAACATTACAAGTAAACATTTCGACGAGCGAATGCAGACATCTGCCTGGTTAGCTAACAGTGGGCGCAATTCAGTTTAATTATCGTACAGCCACCGTCGCAATTGCGTGTAGAAATCTGGTTGTCTTGGCAAAACTGTTGTAGACACATTTTTATTACATTCTCTCTCTTTTTCGTCTTTTTATTTTTTTTTCTATTTCTGAGACAAGCGTCACGTGAGAATCGTCAAGATTCCATTCGACACCGGGGAATGACATATCGATCTCGTGGTTTCAAAGGAATGCTTCATTTTGTCGACTTCGGTAAGAAATTCGATGACGAGAAAGAAGGCAGAGGAATAGAAACGTATACACAATGCGCACACAATATATACATGTATGTATATACATACACATATATATAATATATATATACTTCAAAACCAGTTTCCCCTAATAAACAATAACTCCAGAGAGACATGATGAGTCACATCAATAATTGTTCCTTGCATGGTAAATTTGAGAATATCAAGAGAGAGAGAGAGAGAATAATTATTATTGTCGGGACACCTGTTTCCTTCGTACTCTACCTATCCCTGGGAAGTCAGTACAGGACTGTGGCACCAGTGCCAGACTTCAGGGCGACGACCTTATGCGGTGGGGAGCACGAGCTGACTATTCTTAAACCTATAGAGACGCATACGTTCCTCCTTTAAGTTGCCCCCTCACCCATCCCCCGGGCCCGCCCCTACCTAACCCCTCCACAACACCTTCTTTACGGCTTGAGAATTTCCCTTAAAGATATCCGGTCAATGGAAGCAGTGTATACACGCACACACACATACACGTACACAACACACACAGGCACGCGCGTTTGTATGTGCGTATCCATTTTTAAATGTTGCTGACAGGAACGGTTTTACGGTGCATCGTTTTTTAAATAAGTCACACAGCGCATGTAAAAAAAAATAGCAACAGTTGCACGTATTATCTTATGAAAACAAATAAACAATCTTAATGAACTACAGTGCACCGCTCCGTGAGATACAGTACCCTCTACGAAGAAACACCTGTTATGGTAGTCCTTACCCAAGACACCTGTCACTGTTTCCTTGCCGAGTGTGTTATTGGCCTAAATATTTAACCTAATAAGCTACCCCGGATATCATATAATTATCCGACAATTACGTAATTATCAAGGACAAGGGTATACTCCAAAACAGAGTAAAATACCTTTTACATGTGACTTGTTATCACAAAATATCATGCGACCACTACATGCAAAGAGATGTCTTATCGTGGCATGTGAATACTTGAATAATGACGAATTCTGGTGTGAATGATATCTTAACATACTTGGCATCCGAATGGTAAAAACTTAAATATATCTGTACGTACCTTGAATACTGATGTAAACTTCAGAATTTCTCTCTCAAATTACATTTCTTCATTAATCTCCTGTCGCGATAATACGAGCACGGCGTTACTGCTCATAAAAATTCAACACGCAAGATCCGCTCACTCGGTTAAGAAGGAAAGACATAAAAAAAAAAAACACTCGCAACACTCAGACCAAAGCTAGGCCTATTCCCACAGCTATGAAAGACCCGTCTATCTCTCATATACATTCACTGTTACAGGGGCAATAGTACTGAAGACGAAGGGAGGTCTCCACAATGTTTCGGTAATCCGACATCCTGGGCGAGTTGTCTACCATCGGGTTCCACAGAGAGTATGGGCTGATCCTGTCGGCAAGATGGTTGGGCGTACCCACGTGGGAGCGAGCGAGGGCGAAGGCGTATCCAAGAGTGCAGGAACCACGTACCACCTCACCCGTCCCTTATGCCACACTGAGGTCAGCGAGACTGAAGAGTAGACTGTCAGACTCCGTTCCGTCCTCACTAGGGTCGCCAACGAGCGCGATCTGGCTCAGAACTTTAAAATAAGGGCGGGAAACAGGAACACAATGGAGGAAAGCACCGTGCCAAAGAGTTTTGCTGCTTGTTGTTGAGGCTATCACCCGGAATCCGAGAACTGTACCAGCGGGAATAGCTTTTTCCTCCCAGGTGTAACTCAAGTCTGGTATACCTGCAAACGCATGCTGCTCAGTATGTCGACTACAGATCATTCTGTGGGGCAGTGTAAAAAAAAACGCATTGTTTTCGACTACTGCTTTCGTCAGTACCATAATATGCGTCTTTCCATACCCTTTGAACGTTCATTTAATAAGACAATATCATGTACTACAAAATTATGAAACCAGGATTTAATTGATGAGCATGTGAGCGTTTATGTGTGGTTTATCCTATTTTTGTCCGTCTTCCCGTACGTTAACTAGCGACGTCAAGACATAGAAGAATGAGGAAAAATATACAGCTTAATACCACACATGCTGAAATTGCCGAATATCCGAATTCGTCTCACCGACGTGTTCAACCGAAATGCGCGGGAAAATGCACATCTGCTACAATTTCATTCTGCCTATATAGCATAGGGGTAGTATTATAAACCAGAATTAGTATTATGAGCAGGATAATCTTGATATAGTAAAGTAAAATTCGTGTTCAAAATTTTTTCTGGTGTCTAACCATACTGATGCTCTTCGGCTAATGGGCCCTATGTTTAGAGTATTAGACTCGTCGGCATCCAGCCACACTTTAGCACTTACCGGGCCCTGTGCAGAATCAGGTACCCTGATCCAGACTTCCGTATGTTATATAACGTTCTCGGGTGACGGATTTGCCATTTCCAACCTTTTTCTCTCGCGGATAATATAGTGGTAGATTGAAATATTACACAGAAAATTAACTACCCACTGGAGCCGATTTTAGCACTCGAGTTCGAAGATGAAAAAATATGCTGCGTTCTTGTTCCCCCTCCTCATTCCTATTAGAGTAATAGTATGAATGGTCCTACCTCATTCTGCCCTCTTATTTCACCTGAAACGAGTTTCTTTTTAAGCAATTGGCCTTTCAAGTTAAATTAAAGTTGCCTCCTTACTCTCCCATCTGGCACCTGTTGTTCGGGCGGTACAGACCCCCAGGAGGAAGTACTAGGCTTACATTTCAATGCCGCCATTTCCGCGAAAGCTTTCCCCGCACCATTTGTGTTCATTATTCCAGGTCACTGACGCTTTTCTACCTCTCACCTTTGACGGGCTCGCTGAAAATGTCATTGTTTTCAATCAGATGGTAATTTTAGGAAGAGATGAAATGTTGAAACTTGCAAGCAGAGAGAACTAAAAGAGTTACGTTATTTATATCTGAATCGATTGTGGAAGGATTTGAGGTTTTTGCACAAACATTCGCTTTTGTGGATGTGGTTCATTACTTTGTTACTAACCAAACAAATATTTTCGCATTGTAAAATTATTGGACATGAAGAGAAGTTTATTTTAGGACTTACAGTCATATATAATGAAACTAGACGTGCATACAACATACTTTAATGAGCCAACTGTTTAATGAGCTAATCGTACGCAAAGCCAAAGTCTAAACAATTGTAACGTTATCGAACGCTGCACTTGTGGGGCTTCTCATCGTTTTCGCTGCTTGCCAAGTACGCAGTTAATTCTCTATCTCTCTCTCTCTCTCTCTCTCTCTCTCTCTCTCTCTCTCTCTCTCTCTCTCAACCAGCCTGAGCAATCTGTTAAAAAGGTGAAGAAGAGCGGCTGGAAATAAAGGAGAAAGAGGATATGCTTTATAAGAAAGACGACTGACAACGAAAAAAATCTCAGAAAACCCATGGTAGATGATTATTGGAATGTACTGTACGTACATGTAGTACATTTCTGTCTCAACATAAGCATTCATATTCACATGGAAGCATACATAGGCTATTACCCCATAAATATATATATATATATATACGTATGTATGTATATATATATATATATATATATATATATGTGTGTGTGTGTGTGTGTGTGTGTGTGTGTGTGTGTGGAAAGATATACAGAAGGCTGTAAGAAAAAGAAATAAATGAGGGGGTCAGCATTTTCATTCTAGTCCTGCCGTTATCCAGAACTCTGAGAGACGGGTGGGGAATCTACAAGAATCAATAAGGATCCGATGGGCAATTATTTCCTGACTGAGGCGCCGGAGGAAAGGTTCCAAGAAGGCGATGTCTCAAAGAGGCGTCCTTACATTTATGATAGGGAAAAGATCTTTGACACACACATCGTGGAAACTGGGAGTTTATCGACAAGGTTAAGACTGATAATGATGCGATTTCTGATAATGCAAGGAGATGGGGCAAAGAAAAGGATTAGGCTGTTACGATACGAAAAAAATGTAACCGCTCAAGACGTGCTAGACTTGATGTAACGTGTGAAAGGATAGGAATTTTGACGGTGTAGCGACTTTGTATAACATTGTTGACAGCAGCACGAGAGATGACGAGTAATGAACAAATAGAAAATTTCAAATGCAGATTAATCGATGTACTTGGTAAATCATAGGTAAAATGCAACTAAAAGAATTACTGAAATATTGTCATCGTTTTTGCCTGGACGGGTACCTTATTTTTTTCATAACTTTTCACAACAAAAGAGTCACTCTTCTAATATGGATATGTGGGCGAGGCATCACGTTGGAGAAGCTGAACAGCTAAGTGGAATAAGGGAACACACAGGAAGAAACAAACAGAAAACATCGCACCCGAAAAGTCAATTGCTAATTAACAGTCATCTGATTATTGAGCAATTCTTTCCCTCATTCAAAAAGTCGGTTGGTTGCTTGTGTTAGCTTATGCCAGCACTGCTTGCTTCCAGGAATTCCATAAACGTTGGAAATAGAAAGAGAGGTCTGCCGTGGATCTCTGGACTCTTCCAAAGCAACAAAGACGTATCCATATGTCAATATTTCCGTTTGATAAAAAAAAATAAATAAATGGATATTTTCAAGAATATGTTAATTTTTCAATTATAAGGATATACGTTCATTTCTCAACTAATGGTATATTGTTACAGTAAAAAATGCATATCATTAATGCTAATTACATATTCCATGTTCAAAAAAGGGCGTCTATTTTGCTAAATACTCTTATCATTATTTTAAGCGAGAACCCTTTCTATATAAATGGCATTTTCTCGTGGTAAACAGATCATATTTTCATTTTAGGAACATTGCCATAATTCACGGAGGGACATTCTATAAAAAAAAAAAAATACAAATTCTCAAGCAAATATTCAGTTTTCAATAGACGCTTTACCCATCATAACAGTTTAACGTTAACACAGTGATATTCCCAATTATGGGAATTCCATTGCAGTGGGAACAAAGGGCAGTTCCCACTTGCAACAGCAGCGGTAGCGCCAAATGGAAGCGTCTGTTCTCTCAGGAAATTAACCCCAATCAATTATGAAACAGTTCAATCGTTTTTATGTCGGGAAAATTCGCGACGCTAATGAACGCTCTTGCGCGCAGCTGGAAAGTCATCGAGAGGGTATAGGAGATGAACGTACAGTTGAAATACGAGGCGTTACCTTTATCAAATTCAGAATTACACGCAGAATCATATTTATGAAACAGAGATATACACATATTTACATTTATGCAGCTCAGGAATACCGAGAAATGAATTTATCAAACGCAACACACAGAATTGTCTTGAACATTCAAACCCAACATAAAGCAATTAAATGAACTCAGAAAGTTAGGAACACGCAGAATTACTCTTGAAACGAGTTTGTACAAATCGAAGTCTCTGTTATGAAAGAGGAGATGGAATATTAAATGACAGATAGAAACAAGTAAAAAATGCGCCGGTCTCTTCGGCGCAATCGAGTTTTCTGTACAGCCGCTACAGCTCACAATCAAGGCCACCGAAAATAGATCTATTTTTCGGTGGTCTCGGTATAATGCTGTATGAGCCGCAGCCCATGACACTTTAACCACCGCCTGGTGGTGGCCTGTCCTATATCGTTGCCAGACGCACCATTATGGCTAACTTTAACCTTAAATAAAATAAAAACTAATGAGGTTAGAGGGCTGCAATTTGGTATGTTTGATGATTGGAGGGTGGATGATCAACATACCAATTTGCAGCCCTCTAGCCTCAGGAGGTTTTGCGATCTGAGGGAGTCTTTGTTTTAGCGTCTTTCAATTTTTGTAACGTTCTCTTGAAAATACTCATCGATATTGTCATCAGATTTGAAATTATACGGTTTTAGTTTTCTGTAAAAAAAAAAAACTATTGTGCCGGCTTTGTCTGTCCGTCCGCACTTTATTCTGTCCGCACTTTTTCTGTCCGCCCCCAGATCTTAAAAAATACTGAGGCTAGAGGGCTGCAAATTGGCATGTTGATCATCCACCCTCCAATCATCAAACATACCAAATTCCAGCCCTCTAGCCTCAGTAGTTTTTATTTTATCCAAGGCTAAACTTACCCATAATCGTGCTTCTGGCAACTGTATAGGATAGGCCACCACCGTTCCATAGTTAAAGTTTCATGGGCCGCTGTTCATACAGCATTAAACCAAGACCACTGAAAGACAGATCTATTTTCGATGGCCTTGATTATACTGTACAGAAAACTCGATTGCGCCGAAAAAACTTCGGCGCTCTTTACACTTGTTTAATAATGCTCTAGGGATAAACTATACGAGTGCTGTTATCCTTATCATAATTACAGTGTTATTATTTCGGTGTCGATAACTGTCGTAATTATGACTGCAGTTTGTCAACTATATATTATGAGAGAGAGAGAGAGAGAGAGGATGTGTATGTTGAAGAAACGTCAGCAAGGACTCACTCACACAGTCTATTGGCTCCCTACCCTCAGTGTGACCCATTAACGCTTGCAATACAGACACTTGTAATAGGCCATTAAACCGTAAATTTTATTGACTTATATTTGGAAATGATCCATCTCTGCTCTTGCATTAGTCCTTTATCCATCGCCCTTTTCCTCTCTCTCTCTCTCTTTCTCTCTCTCTCTCTCTCTCTCTCTCTCTCTCTCTCTCTCAACATTGGCTAACATGTATCCTTTTGATGACCGAGGGAGAATCGAGAATATTGTACCAAATTATTGTACAGTGTGAGGGTGTATGATTGAACCGCTAGATACAAAATTAATTCTATTGACATCAGTAATCCTATCAGAGTAAATTCCACCAAAAATACAGAAACTCGTGAGATGAAAAACACCGGATATGACGCATTCACTGTAGAAATGACTAAACTGGAATGAGTCCTCGTATATTAACAAGACAGCTTTGCAGAATACGGAATTGGGAAATACAGACTGGTGACTGGGAACTTTAAGTCGGCGCTAAGGTACCAAAAATTAAATTAAATTGAATATAGAACTTAGGCCAAATGCCAAGCACTGGGACCTATGAGGTCACACAGCTCTGAAACGGAAATTGACAGTAAAAGGTTTGAAAGGTGTAACATATATATTCCAGAAAATGTTCAGTAATTTGACATAACAGTTAACACCTGATATTTTCAATATCGTTTAATTTCTCGTCGGTCAGTTACACAGGCATTAATAAAATCGGTTAATTACAAAGATTCCTCGTAGGTTGTACCAAATAAACAATGCCGAAAACACGAAATTGCAAGAAAGGCCAATTTCGCATTTAAATATCTTTAAAACAAACCTAATCCACTGAACAAAAATCTAAATAAAAGAGCACTCAGCAGAGAACATATATCTGCCATCGTGCAACGCAGCATTGAACAAAGACTAGGTATGAAGTTAGACAACGAATATACCTTCTCGTATAATGAGTGATGTGGTTTCCATGGCAACAGCTCGTCAAATTTTCACCTGCAATTCACCAGAAGTTCATCATGTGTAGAAGCCTAATAAATGTTTTCAAGGAGTTTCATCAAAATCCGTGCGTTCGTTCTCATTATATGTTTTCTACACAAGCAGACACGCACAGACACGGCTAAAAATGAATTACAAATTACCTCCCCCCAGCTTAGTTAAAGGAGGTAATTATCTACAATAATGAATATGAACGCGACAGTGCAAGGACAAAGGAAGCGTTTGCCTCCTCCCTATCGCCTGAACACTCCTTGGGGCGGAAAAACGCCTAATCCTGTCGAGTGGAAGGTCTTCGGAAAAGCGTCAAAAATCGCGTCTCTCCTCCACCACCACCACCACCTTTCCCTCCTCCTCCTCCTCCTCCTAGGGACGGGAACTCGGTCGTTCTAGTCATTCGGAACAGGGGGGTGAGGAAACTAGGTGAGCGGAGTTCATCAAAGGGTGTCTCAGCTTTAACCGAATGCACCGACCACGTCAGCTTTCGCTTCCTCTCCTGCTGCTGCTATTGCTCCGAGCTCAAAGTGCTAAACTTAGCAAAAAAGGGTCGAATTGAAAAACAGGAGGGGATATGGAAGTTTCTCTCTCTCTCTCTCTCTCTCTCTCTCTCTCTCTCTCTCTCTCTCTCTCTCTCTCTCTCTCAGTGCAAATTAGAATATGCTGAATCTCATTTAAAGTAAAAAAAGATGTTAAGTAATTCAGTTAGCATAAGATGAATGCGCTACATTAAATTTCAGAAATCATTTCAGGGAGGGTTTTATCGTGGCCACCGGTTTTATACACATATGGAATATTTACTCTCTCTCTCTCTCTCTCTCTCTCTCTCTCTCTCTCTCTCTCTCTCTCTCTCTCTCTCTCTCTCTCTCTCAATGTAAATTAGAACAGTTGAGTCTCATTTCAAGTGAAGAAATATGTAAAGTAATTAGATTAACATCAGATGAATGCGCTAAATTGAATTTTAGAAGTGAACATTTCTGTAAAGGACTGAACTACGCATAGAATATTTACTCTCTCTCTCTCTCTCTCTCTCTCTCTCTCTCTCTCTCTCTCTCTCTCTCTCTCTCTCAGGTGAATCGAAAATGGGATCACCTTTCTTTAAGCAACATGCCAAATAAAATCAAAGGCAAAATCTATGGGACTGGGGAACAGACGCCTATTCTGGGATCTTTTAAACAATGGAATTTCAACCTGGGGTCAGCAAGAGGGTTTACAGGGGGTGCCTAGATTGCCGAAGAAAATTGATTTCGGTCCACTGAGAGAGAGAGAGAGAGAGAGAGAGAGAGAGAGAGAGAATTTAACAAATAAGGACGGAGGAGGAAGAATGATAAAGCAACATGTTGGACATGAAAGCCTGAGAGAAAGATAGCAGATTAAACGACATCAAAATTGAGAGAGAGAGAGAGAGAGAGAGAGAGAGAGAGAGAGAGAGAGAGAAGGGGGGGCGGGGAATTTAAAACAAATATGGACGGAGGAGGGAGAAAGATGACACTGCATATTGGACATGAAAGCATGAGAGAAAGGTAGCAGATCAAACATCATCATAATAGAGAGACACTGACAGACAGACACACAGACAGGCAGGATATGTAAAGGGTAATTGGTGAATGCATAAGTCATCAGAGTTTCCACCAACAGGTTACATCCATTGCGGAATCACTTTGCAGTGGATTTCTGAATTCACAATTTATAACCTTTTATAGCCAGCGTCAGTTATGGGGGCACGGGTCGATGGTCCCGTAACCTGATGCGTACTTGATGGGAGAAGGATTGACCCAATTTTCTAAGTTAAAAGATACCTCTTAAACAATTAAGCATTTACAAGGTCAGATTACTTTAAATGTTGAAATAAACTATCCAGATACATTTGCTAACGGATTCAATAGTGCACTGAAATAGACTTAGTTATAGAAGGAAGAGGATGCGTACGAGACTGAGGTGAATGGCGAACGTCTTACAGGGTTTTAAAGCTGTGAACATTTCACCCCTACTCCAGCAGATAGATGACGAATGATTCATCCAACAGTATTGACGTCGATCTCTTGCAGGGAAGATGGATTTTCTTTTTCTGATCCTTAGTGTATAATTTTATCAAGTTTCCATATATTTTTACCGAAGTTATTTCAATTTTTGGGCCTATTCCATGCGAAATTTGATCTATGCTTATCAAAGTCACTGAAAAGTATTGACATCGATTTCTCGTAGTGAAGATGGCTTTTTCTTTTACTGAACCTGAATACATATTTTTACCAAGATTACAATATTTTTACTGAAGCTATATAAATTTTTTGGGCCTATTTCATACGAAATTTGGTCTATGCTTATCAAGGTCATTGAAAAGTATGGACATCGATCTCTTGTAGAGAAGATGGCTTTTTCTTTTACGGAACCTGAATACATATTTTTATCAAGTTTCCAGATATTTTTACCAGAGCTATATAAATTTTTGGGCCTATTTCGTTCGAAATTTGGTCTATGCTTATCAAAGCCATTGTTGTTCAACTTGTATTTTCACAAAGAACAGCATTGTCTTCTTGAGCAGTTACCCGTCATGTCTCTTTCTTTTTTGTCATGAAAGGACAACGCAAGCCGGTGGAAGGGATAAAAGAAGATCAGAAACATGAAAATATAGTCTTTTCAACAAAAATGGAGAGAGAGAGAGAGAGAGAGAGAGAGAGAGAGAGAGAGAGAGAGAAAGTTATTATTAAAGGAGATAATCTTGATGCCACATCGTAGCTTCCTGTTCTGTGGAAAGGGTGGAGTTGAATTCAACATTTTCTTTAATTTTCTTATTTTATGAAACTGTTCCTGAATTTTGTTTTTATGCTGGGATAAAATGATTTATGACGTGAGAGTTCACAGCAATAACCTACCATTCTTTTCAGTGATCTTTATTTAAAAATTTTGTGTTTGACAAGCTCCTCCGTGCCCCTATTTCTATGCTGCCTGACAGAATTATATATATATATATATATATATATATATATATATATATATATATATATATATATATATATATATATATATATACATATATATATGTATATGTATACATATAGGCATATACATAGTTTCTGCGATTCGTGGCCTCATATTTTTACTTAGTGCATGAACAAAATGTCGTTTTCGTTTTTCAGTTTTCGAATCAGAATTTTCTAAAGCCAATTCTTTTACTGACCTTTTAACTTGTTACATTTTATTTTTCTGTAAAAGAAAACTATTGAGAGAGCCATTTATCCGTCCCTCCGCACTTTCTGAGCGCCCTCAGATCTTAAAAACTACTGAGGCTGGAGGGCTGCAAATTGGTGTGTTGATCATCCATCCTCCTATCATCAAACATACCAAATTGCAGCCCTCTAGCCTCAGTAGCTTTTATTTATTTAAGGTTAAAGTTAGCCATAATCGTGCGTCTGGTACCGCTATAGGTGCCAAAACACATGCCACCACCGGGCCGTGGGGGGGAAGTTTCATAGGCCGCGGCTGAGAGTTTCATGGGCCGTGGCTGAGAGTGTCATACAGCACTATACGCTGTACAGAAAACTCGATTGCGCCGAAGAAACTTCGGCGCATATTTTACTTCTGCATCAATCACATTTGCCATCCCGACGCCATTTTGTATTTTAGAATCAATCGTCACAGCAATTTCGCGCTGGCGGTTTCTGCCTTTGAGTCAGTGGAAGTGGAGTTCCGACTCCCTTAAAGGCACCTTCCCAAACTTTCCAAAACTTTCAGCCGAAAGCTACTTTGCGATCGATGCCTTTGCTGCTCTGGTGCTTTTCCTCAAATGTTTTGCATCTTCGTCCCCTTAGACCAGTGGTTCTCAACCAGGGGAATTTTCAGAATTTGAGAGGGGCTGGGGGGGATTGTGACCAAGGATTTTTAGTATTATATGCATATTATTTGGAATGCACCTTTTGAGGCAGGTAGTTTTGGGAAGGGCGGGGGGTGGGGGGATGACATTCTGACATATGGTGAAAGGGTGCATGTGCCAAAAAAGGATGAGAACCACTGCCTTAGACCCTGTCTTTATAAAATTCTTGGCATTCCACGTTGGAGCAGAAATCCCCCTCCCCCCCTGCCAACAACCTCTCTCTCTCTCTCTCTCTCTCTCTCTCTCTCTCTCTCTCTCTCTCTCTCTCTCTCTCTCTTCTAGAAATTTATTTTCTTTTCATTTTAACTTGTGGACGTGAAAAGAACAGAGTAAAGCGAAAATGGAATTCATCCCACAGTGGAGGTGATAAAATTGGTAATTATAGCACTTTCATTGTCAGCCAGATAAACTACGGCCTCTCTGTCTTATCATACTTAGATCGGAAAGGCATCAGATAGGGTAAGGCTATTGCCTCTCATTTTGAGAGTCGGAACATCCCTTACTTTGCTATACATTCTTGTCACTACATGTAATTAACAGACGAAAAAGTCTCAGTATGCGCTCTAATTATAGCTCCAAAATGGATCATTTTCATATATTTTGCTATGACCGGCACTCTTCAGTCATCTGATAGCAGGTACGGACACATTTTCAGCTCTAGATCATTGATGATTTAGAATAATTGACTGATAAAGAAATAGTATTTGAGTCACTTTTGTATATCCTGGTGTTCATGGGATCTCTGACGTGAAAAATTACGTGCATTACATCTGCATTTTCGTAGAAAATTATAATTTTTTCAAATAAAATAATTTATAAAACACTTTGTCCGCCTGATAATTCGACATTAAAATTCTATGGAAAATTTTATGGAAACATAGGAGAAGGATCTTGGTATGATAACACTGGAAAAAATATGATGATCAATAGGGCTAGATTAGACACACATGAATTAAGTGACAGGAAGAGATTAAAAATGGAAAACACAAAATGTTTATTTTGTGCAGAAATAGCTGAAAACTTAAAACATTTTTTACTCTATTGCCCAGCATATAGCAGCATTAGGAATAGAATGAACTGATAGCTAACATCTTACTATCCGCAGATCTGTCGAAAGAGTAAGTTGAAAATAGGAAGGAATTTATTGAAAATACCTGATACTACAGAGACAATAAACTTGAACAAAACAAGCAAAGGAGAGATAGATCGACGTTTCAGAGACAACGCCCAAAACCCACTACTAATATACGTCTGTTTGCAGATCTGCCACAAGAAGAAATTGAAAACGGAAAAGAATTTTCAAAAGATTTATGGTATCACAGAAACAAAAAACTTAAACGTACACACATACAAGGGAGGCGTTTCAAAGGCATACCCCGCTTTCTACTACTACTACTAAACCCGATGTTGACTATTGGTAAGGACCGGCAGGCAAGCACAAAACTGACAAAGGAAAAAATGTCTGACCGTTGATTTCCTTTACGTCATCCTTGGTATGACATGAAAAGAAGACACAAACACTGCCATTACGGGCTTAGCTAAGCCAAACCTAAGACTTCAGAAAAGCAAGGGAGCCCAAATGAAGTATTTATCCTGTCTTGGAAGGTCGTTAAGCAAACAACTGCGGTTGTCCCCCCATCGTGATCCCATGGATGCGTAAGACCAGTTAAGTCTGTAACACTTGGTTGCTTATCAAGAATTTACAGTTATTTGTTGTCGGTCAACTGTAATTAACCTGTAATTAACCTCAGAGCTGATATGGTATTGGGTAGATCTAAGTAGTAGCTCCGAGGCGGCGATTTCCTTCTAACTTGACTTTTTCTACGATTTTTTGGTTGCTAATTATGGATTTACCAGCAGTTTTTGTTGCACAAATGTAATTAACCTGTAATTAACCCCGGAAGTCCATCCAACAAGGGGTTTCCGAACGCGATCTTCACAAGACAGAGCACGGGTACGTCTGTTTGGAATGGTTCATATCCTGTCCGGCAAGTGCTATAACTTAATGTATGGTTACCGCCCCCCCCCCCGGGCCAGTACTAAACACGGCGAAGGGACATTCCATTTGGCCGACAACAAACAAGTGCACCACCAGTATCAGGAGTCCAAAAATGTAGAAAAAACCAGTTGAAAAGGTAAAAACAGGCATGGAGCTAATAAATAGAATTACCTAGATTTCATTAGCCATTCCCTTCTTGAACATATGCTCCCTGATGACTTGCGAATGCACAGAACCGATCCATACACCCGGTTTTCTCCCAGTGTAGTTCCCCACCCAAAACCCCGAGTTCCCACAGGGTCCCCAACATTGTTGGGTAGAGTTGTACGTTAATAATAATTGACTGACAATAAACAACACCACCTACTTCATCAGCAACACTAAAAGTTTAGGAAAAATCAATTTCCAAGGTAATAATTTGGGCGGAGCTGCTATGTAGAAATACCAAAATATGAATATTGAACAAAAACACAGTTCATTCTATCTAAATATGGTTTTCTTGATGGACCTAGGCTAATGGGTGGTTTGCTGAACGACAGGACCAGGCTCTAGCACTACATCTGAATGGAAGGTTAAGGTTGCTTTTGGGGGTACATGAGGTGGGGGGGAAGCCCCCCCCCCCAGCCAGGTCAGGGCGCAGTGGTCTAAGTGAGGTCAGGAAAGTAAGATCTGGTTAGGTCAGGATATGGCATCCTAGGTAAGGTTAGGTTAGTTTTCATCTTATGAACCTGTTCCCGTTGTTCTTAGCTACACTTGCCCTGTTTAGGTGTTACGTGCATGGCCCCCTGAGTCAGGTTAGAAAGCTGTAAAGTAACTTGCTTCATGACTTTTAATAGCCCAAGCTACATTGCTACCAGACTAGTTTCTGGTATGAAGATATAGACACAAATTAACCCCATTACCAAAGAATGGCTGCCTAGCAAACCTGGAAAGAAATCTTAAGCATAGAAGTGTCATGATGCCATAGGTTTCTTAACACAAAAGAATTAATGATTAAAAAATGTTCCAGAACACACGGCGCAGCATTGCACACGCTGAATCATTTAATGACATCATATGTTGCAACAGTCAGTACAGACAGAATTACCCATTAGCATGGATGGAAGAACGTCATTAATCAAATAGCCTACTGTATGGTGTCACGGTGAAAGGAAAATAAGGATCATTTTTAAAGAAATCAGTCCTTGTCTCTTTCTTTTTCAGATTTTTTAAGATTTTTGCTTACTGTAGAAGGAAAATGGTTGAAATTTGAGGGAAAGCTCATTGTGTCCATTAAGAAAACACTGTATACCAATAAAATGCAGAAATTATGACTTTTTGTTTAATATGTCATCCAACATATTATGGAGTATTTTTCAGATGTATTTAGTTTAATGTTTTAGGTTATGGGATCCAAAGGGGATGAAGGCATCTCCCTGGCCAAGTAGAATTTGGTGACCTAAGTTCATTATTTCAGTGAAAATTTAGTTTTGGATATACCCCTGCCCCTGCCATTGTTGTGATGAACAGTTCATGGACTTTTCTCTTCAGTTTCTAATTTAGTGTGATCCATTATCCGATCAATCAGCCTCTTTCATGAGCTAGGTCATCAGGTCCTTTCTTCATAGCCTAATTGGAGTGCCCAGCAAGAATTGATCATGTTTTATAAGCAAAGTAACTTATGCTTTGCTTATATAGCAGCCAGAAAATACCTTTCTGGCTGGTGCCCTATACCGTATAAATGCCAAAGATTAGTCAGAATTCCCAGAAATCTGTCAAAAGATATCTTGTGTGACCTAGGAAGGTTGCCTTATAAGTGAAGATTTTGTGTTCCATAGTTACTGGTGTTAAAAACATAAACACCATGAGTGCTTCTTCAAGCAGAAAAATCTTCTCACACACCATTTTCCTCCAATGCTCTTTCAGGTAGAATCAAAACTTCCTTCTGTAAATTAGGAGTCAGTTTTGCAGATGCTAAAAAATATAACAGGCTCTATGTCAGGTGAGACGGAGGTATCCTTTTAATGAGAACTTAACGCATACTATAACCACTACATTGTTGGTGCTAACTGGTTATTAGATGCTTTACCTCTCCTTCTGCATGATCACAAAAGCATTTGTAAAAGAAACAGGTTCCCTATGAACACGGGTTTTATTTTCTGAATAATAATAATAATAATAATAATAATAATAATAATGTTCAAAGCAAAATTGTGTTAAAATATAATTGTATGCTTATTTACATGTGATAATATTCAGCCATTTAAATTACTGTAATTATATTTTTATGCAAGGTATTTACTGTATTTTGATTCAGTTTAAGAGGTTTTCTTGTGCTGAGTTTTTATAACAAGACTAGATTTTTTTTTTTTTTTTTTTACAAACCAATCAACTATATGCCCATATTTGTGGCTTTAAATGTCCTTAAATTACCCTTGTATCAATTATTAAGAGGAAAGAAGTAAAGTATGTCAATAAAGATGAATTAGCTAATGGATAAGGCTGGAAAATAGTGACCCATCAAGTTATTAGGGAATTCTGAGTAGGTTTATATAAAGACTTGTTTGTCAGCAGAAGCATATCTTAATGTATGTCATTATGATGTCAGCACTTGATTTCTTAGTAGTGATTGATGAATACCTGTAGGTTCATGTGTTACACTTGATATTTGACTAAATTATTACTTTTGCTCTTGGATGAAAGGCTATGATTATGGAGAAATTCAAGACCATGAATCTGGCATGAACGTGATTAATGGTTTGTGATGAAACAAAGCTTAATGTGATCTTAATTTTGCAGGCTCGGATAGAAGACCACTGTACTGTATGTCAAAATGGCTTCATGTACGGATACAGCACTTCATATGGAAAAAGGATACTGTGAAGATGACTTTCAGTTCAGCAAGTTATTTAAGTGTGTGAATGTAGTTGGACAAAATGTCTTGTGTGATGTTGTAAGAGCAATGTATTCACACATGTTGAATTCCAATGGAGGGAGTAAGACTTTACGCCAATACTTAGTCTCTCAAAAATGGAGCAATAGGAAATTTAAGGATTGTTTCACAAAAGACCATTATGACCTTTTAGATTTAGACCTGAATAATGTAGATTTTGATATATCTTTTGCATGTACAGTCATGACAGTAGTATGCAAAGATCTCTTTGATAATCTGAGCGATGACTCAAAATCAGCAGTTGAAGAATTAAAAAGAATGAGAAACAGAATTTGCCACCAGTATGGAATTACGTGTAGTGAATGTATTACTCTGATTGACTTTCTTAGAGGTATTCTTAACGACATTTATTTGGGTGTTGGAACTGTTGTTGGCAAAGACTTCTCAGATAATATAAGGTGTATGGAAAACACTATGCAGAGTATTCTTTCTGCAAAAATTAGCCAGGTGGATGACAAGACATATTCAGATGGTGTGAGGAAATTTAGAAATAATTCAAGGTTTAAAATGATCAATGAAGGGAAAAGAGAGGTTCAGTCATCATATAGCAAATTGCAAACTCTTAATCCTCACATTTGGATAACAGAGGAAGGTATAGAGAAAACTCCCTTAAGTAAACATCAAGTTGAGAGAATCTTTACTACATTGAATATAGAGTACAGTAAAAACAACATTAAAATAGCCGAGATTTTCAATGTTACTGAAAGAGTTGAAGGCCCAGAACAGATTCCTTCTGCTATTGTGATGTATGGATTATCTGGATGTGGAAAGACCTTTTTATGTCATTATTTAATCCATGAGTGGTGCAAAAATTGTGATCAAAATGTAACTGGTCTTGATAAATTTGATTTGATAATATTTGTTGAAGTTCGCAAAGTTCGATCAAAGACACTGATAGAGTTTCTGAAAAAAGAATGTTTGGTGAAAACCTGTGAGGATTTTGATGATGGTGACATAATACCAACTTTGAAGGACCTTAATGTGCTTATAGTTGTGGATGGTTTTGAAGAAGCCAAGATAGGCAACTCTCTAAATCTTGTTGGGGATATTTTTTGTAAATTTTATGATAAATGTATTCTGTTGACTACTCTTCCCGAATACAAAGACGATGTGCTTTTTATTGCTAGAAAGTACAAAGTTTCTGCCCTTCCAGTACAAATACATGGCTTTGATGAAAGGAATTTAAAAATTTTTTCAGAGAAAGTATTTGGAACACTGGAAAAAGATGACGTGTGCTGTGCTGAAGAACTTAATTCTTTTCTAAATTATATAGAAACTACTGGAAAAGGTTTAGGTAAACATTTGAAACTTCCATTAACTCTTTCTCTTCTTATATATCTGTGGAGTTTGGATTCCAGAATTGCTTCCAAAATTGCATCGCCTACTATGTTGTATTGGGAAATCTTCAAGCTCTGTCAAAAAAGATTTTATGAGCAACTAGAGAAAAAGGACATAGAGCTTTTAGAGAACAAAGACGGAGGAAAACTGGAGTATGAACTTGACAAGATATTTTTCTACTTAGGTCAACAAGCTTGGTCACTGCTGCTTGAAGGAGAGCTCATGTGTTTGACAGAGAAAGAATTTAAAAGCATGATGGAATGCTGTTGGAGATCAGTTGATGTACTGGACTTTTTATCCACCTATTTGTATTGCGAATCAGAAGAGAACAGTCCCGTACAAAACAGATCATTTGTTTTTCTTCATAAAACGCAAATGGAATATCTAGCTGGAGCATATTTGGCTAATAGTGTAACTCTTGGAAGCTGTGGCAGCCTCTCATTTAAAGATATAGATGTTGAAGTGGAAAATGAGACTGAATGGCAAAATTTACTGGAAGTTGTCAAGTATATGACAGGAAGTTTGGCAATTACAGAGATGTTGAAGGTAAATGAAATGTCAGAAATATTTGAGATTTTGAGGAAGGCAAATATATCTTCTACAGATTTCAACTTTTGGTGGAATTTTTACTTAGAAACCCTGAAAAATGAGGATGTGGGTTGCAAAATTGTTGACAAATTGCCTCAGTCAGTTTGGACTTTGGATGATGAACATGTTGTTTCTGGGCTCAGTTTTTATCGTGATCTCGATGTGAATTTAGAAACTTTAAAGATTGAAATCCCAGCTAATGTTGATCCTTATGATATCAAAGAACTTTTAACCACACTGAAAGAAATCAGATGTAAGAAGATGGAGTGTATGCAGGCAGATGGGAAAATAGATCCAGTTATGATTGAATTCCACTTTTGGAACCATGAAAATAACTCCTGCAGTAAATTGTCAGATGGCTTACTTTTGTCTTTGAACCCTTGGGGTCACCTCACTAGTTTCACTGGTGGTTTAGGAGAGCAGGAAATTTTGAGTTCCTTTGATAAGCTGGAGGCAATTCGTGTCAGACTGAACTCGGTTGATGCATTCAGCACGTTCAAAATAAGTTTGAGTAGGATTTACAAAACTGTCAGAACACTATGTATAACACTTGCCATTCCTTTCAGCTGCTCCCCTTCTGAGTTGTGTGATTTGGATTATACAGGAAAATTTGAATTAAGGCTAATGGAAGCAAATGATGAACATAAGGAATGGATTGCAGGAGTGGTGAAGCTAATAAGTGGAAGGTAATTATTTTAATGTTTACTGTAATTACATTCCCATATGCATCATTAATGTTTGTACAAGAAACAAACCTATAATTTTACTTGAAAATTTATTCCAGAGACCATGGATAATTTTATTTCAACCCCTTATTTACTTTAAAGTGCAGTGAGATGTCCCCAGGAAATTTCACAGGTGGGAGGAGTTCCTATGCCAGCATTATTTCGTTGATTCCGTTGGATCCTGGATATGCATTTCTCTCAGAAGTTTATAGCTTAGATTATGAAACAGAGACTTTTCACCAGAGGCAGCAATGCTATATCTAACCTTGCAGTTTTAACCCTTTGCCTAGACCAAGCAGGTATGTTTTCTAGTTTCTTGAATGGTGAAGACGAGTTGTTACCCTTTGTTGTTTGACGATTTTTGGGATGTTTTTCCTCAAGTTGTTGAGCAGTATGGACCTGATGTAGCTTCTACAGAAGTGCCAAAGGTCAGGGCATTTTGTGAGGATGAGGTTTTGCAGAATGCAATTAGATATTTATTTATGGCCCCTTGTTAGTACTGAAGAGTCTTTCTAAAACTGCCTACTAACCTTTGATTTGAGCTTGTTGTTGAACCCTATCTAGAGAATGGTCTTCCTCTGACTTCAGCATACTCTATACAGATCAGTGGATTTCATTCACTCTTCAGTAATGATTGATAAGAAGTAGAATTTAACAGGTCTGGTTTTTATTGTGATTTTATAGCAGGACACTCCAGGTAGCCTGAATCAGGCCTCTGCACCCATCACTTTTCTGTCTTTTTTTAATCATGCTGAGACAAAGAGGACATTGTTCCTTGTCCAGTGAGAAAAATGTATCTTCATATTCAAGGACCTTAGGAATGCAGAAAAAACATTCCCAAACTATACTTTTCTACAAGAAGTTGCAGGAACCAGTAACCTAAGTAACCTTTCTCATTGATTCAGACAATTATCATTAGTGCATTTGGTAAGGTGAAGAATTTGGTCCATTAAGCCTAGCGGAATTGCGTCTTATACAAAAGTGCGAATGTGTGCTAGAGAAGTATGCCTTTCAAATGGACTCTCCCCCTAGTTTATGCTATGTAGTTTTGCATTGCTAATTGTACTAGTGATTATGCTTTTTATCTTTCTCAGGCCCAGAAGGGAGAGTTGGAGTCAGGAAGGGTAGTTGTCCATAAAAATTGCCAAAACAAATTATGAAATGAGCTGTTCAGTGAGTGACAGAAACACCTGGATAAGGCTCATCAAAAATAGTGACCCTGACTAGGGATTAAGCTTAGAATGAGAAGGAGAAATTGGCAAGGTGATTAGCGGTAAAGTATAAATTTCTCAAATTACCTCTTATCTTGCTACCATAAAATGGCAGATACTGTAGTGTACCTGTACATATGAAAGGTAGGATGAGGTGGTTAGCTGTTGTGTACAGGTAATCCTTCTGTAATGAGGATTTTTCATAAGTGGTCTGTCCATGTCCAATGTCTAATCTAACTGCCTCGTTTTCATACTTTTGTATTTTTGTGAAAGGCTTAAAACTTTTAAATTACCAGATGCATAGTAAAGATGATGTGATATCAGCATATAGATATGTATAGTTTGTTTGTGTCACAATTTGATGCACCTCCAGGTGTGCTGCAGGAATTAATATATTGAGTCAATTGCACTGTCAAGTGTTCCTTGAAAAGTCTGACCCCACCAGTAATGAAATGTTCATGTGAATCCAAATTTTACTCTACACTATATACAAAATTTTGGTTTATTCAGACGTTCTGCTGGGACCTCAGAATCAGAGGTATTAACAGCTTTCAGCTTCTGTCATAAAGCTGGGACAGCCTTCCACACTTACTCTAGTTACATACATTAGCACTGCCTATCAGGTAGAGTTAATAAATCCTGAGTTAGCAATCACCACTTTCATCTATTTTCAGCAATCACCACTTTCATCTGAAAATATGAAAGTCCAAATTTTATATAGGTTTTCAGCATATTGAATCTTTGGAAAATGAGCATCTTAAAATGGTTTTTTGATTTATCCATAAGTTATTTTCAAGGCAGTGTGTGCATTTCCTTCCTTTTCCCATCATGGACTTGTCAGCCTTGGGATGCTATTGTGGACTGTGCAGTCTTTGTTTTGAGTTTTTATTAATCTTAATTTAGAAGAGTTATGCTATTGTTTGAATTTATCCATAAATTTAAATCAAGTTCAGTGTTATGTGATATTAGCCATTTGGTAGTTAAACATATTTTCATTTGTCGCTAAAAAATTTTTCACATGCTCTTACAACTTTTATGAAACTGAAGCCTGCTTTACAATACTATTTTGGAACAAGCACTGAAAAATAATATGTTAAGAAACAAAAGAGTTATGCCTAATTCCACAAAAAAAGAAAATAATAAAGCTAGCATCAAGCACATTTTAAAAATTAAAGTACAGTATGTTGGTGTTAAGTGCCATTTTCAGTAGTCCATTGTATGGGTCTTTTAATTGCATGATCTATGGTAGAGCTTTTACATCTACACTGAAATGCTCTAGGTAGCCAAAAAAAATTCCCCTCTGACAATATAGATTTCTGACCTTGAATGCCCATTAGCAGAGTGGGACCCCCGCCCCCCAAAAGCATAAACAGTTCCCAACACTAGGGTTTGGCCCTTTTTATCTGTCTGGCTATCCACTCTGTAGTAGTCATGTACATTTATATATTGTTTAGTTATGTGTTGTGTTTGTGATTTGTGTTATCAATTTCAGTATCTTATACAGTATATGTTTTTTTTTCCCTGCAGAAATGGCTGCCATAAATTGTCCCTGCTGAACTCAGAAATGACTTGTGAGACTATTGGTTATCTTCTGAAAGAACTTGAAAGCACTGTACATGAGAAGATTTCCTTCAACACAATTAATAAGCTAACTAGTGATGAATTAGAAGAGTTGAGAAAATTACAGGGGAAGGATTTCATAGAAATCAGTTGATTTACAGTCCCTAACACGTGACAATTTTTTTTCTCTTTTTCCATGTGAAGACTGAGAGTGTTGGACAAGTCATAGACCTGAAGATGACTGGAAATTAAAAAGCATATTCTTTTACATAACAAATGATAGACCTGCCTTATAAAAATAAGAGAGGAAATAACAGGCATCTGAGAAAACAAACTTGCCAGAAAAATGATGTAGCTTGGCTGTTAAGGAGAGAAATGTACTGAACTGGACAATCAGACAACTGGACATTCAGGAGAGTTACTGCATGCTTATTGTAGAACAAGATATGAAAGAGAAAGCTAGTGCTGATGGCACCATGTTTGGTGACGAGGAGTGTCTTATCAACTGTGAAAATTGGTTGCAACTGTTGCTGCAGCAGCAATAGTTCTACACTCACTTGTTCTTGAGGAAAGCAAAGATCATCTAATTTCTGTAATGGAAGTTTTATGGCAGAAATGGAACTTGAGAGAAAATTACCATTGGGATGCATTTTCAAAATATTTTGTGTTAAATAACACTTGCGTAATGCTGCAGCAACAGTTCTACACTTACTTGTTCTTGAGGAAAGCAAAGATCATGTAAGTTCTGTAATTGGGAGTTTTATGGCAGAAATGGAACTCGAGAGGAAATCACCATGGGGATGCATTTTCAAAATATTTTGTGTTAAATAACACTTCTGTGACTGAAGATACTGCACCTTAGTTGAAGTTACTGTTCTAAAACTAGTATATGTTCCAAAAAAGGAAGGCAATACAGTACTGTACAAATATCCGTCACTACCAAGTCTGGTTATAAAAATCCTACACAACTCATGTTTTGATTACAGTGGCTTTTAATTGAGTATTGGTTTAAACATAGTGAAGATTTTATTTTTATGTCCTACTTATGTAATGGTGTTACAGAAGAATACAGGTAAATTTGTAATTTTATTTATTTATGTGCAATATAGAATTAATGCAAAAATGTATTTTGTAAGTTAGCCCCCCATATTGATCTCTCTCTCTCTCTCTCTCTCTCTCTCTCTCTCTCTCTCTCTCTCTCTCTCTCTCTCTCTCTCTCTCTCTCTCTCTCTCTCTCTCTCTCTCTCAAGTGAGTGACAGGAGAAACTTTGCCTCGAGAAATGAGAGTAAGTCAGAGTGACAATGTGGAAATTACAAAGAAATACAAGTACTTGGCTTATACTATTAAAATAATGAAACAGATGTTAACAAAAAATTGTTAATGTTGATAATTGTCTGGTCAGTGTCTTTCTAGAGTCAACTACAGGAAGAGTACCAGGCAAAGAAAATATTACCTCATTTGTGGATATAAAGATATTTAAATTGACATTATGAAGGCAGAGAGGTACCAAAGAGACTCTCTAAGCTAGTGATGTTACCCATACCATAACACTAGATCTAGAGTGAAGGCAGCAGCATGCATATTGACACAAATTGAGAATATTGATGTCCATCAAAGATGGGCACTGTGCCATTTATCCAGATGACCGAGTCTTAACACCAGAATCTGGGAGAGAGGTTATGAAAATGTTTAGGAGGTGGAAGAGTGGAATGGAGAGAAAAGGACTGAAAATCAACATAAGCAAAACTTGGGGAACTGGGAAGGAAGCAAAGGAAAAAGCAGTCAGGAAAGTGGCCATGTGGATTTGAGAAAGGTGTGAGGCGGAAGTCCAATGTTTACTGAACTTAATGGATAGTGTTAAAATAGGTGCTCAGGATTATAAAATATAAGATTTTCATTGCCAAAAATGTAATACAGAGCAAATAGGAAAGACAATAGAGTTGAAAACTCTGTTGTGATAAAAGGGTAGGTCTTAGATGATGTAGAGCATTTCTGTTGCCTTTGGGATACAATGGATTGTGAAGCAGTTGAGAGCGAGAGAGAGAGAGAGTAGGTGCACTGGTAAATAAAGATTTCCTTGGTAGAAAGTTATTATGGGTACATAAGAACCACTACTCGGGCAGCAGAAACATGGTTACTGTCGTTTTGGAAAGGTATTACTGTAGAATGAAGAGTGAGCTGAGGTATGGTGTCTGGAGGCTAGATAAGAGACAAAGGTCTCAAAGATTGATGTGTTTTGGATATGTAATGAGAAGAGTTTAGGAATATTTGGCCAGAAAAGCATTGTACATGGAAGATGCCGTGAAAGATTGTACATTCTGTAGGTCTACATTAGGTAAACAAACACCCAAAAGGATAAGCATTCTTGGACCAAAATCCACCAGGGATAAAACTCAGAACAAAACTCCCCAGTTTAAATCTCCTGAGTTGGAACCTCACATGACAACCCTTTTTAGTCAAAGCTTCCTAGGACAAAATTCCTTGCATCAAAACCTATGTTGAAATCTGGGTTTAAACTTCCCTGGGCCGAACCTAGCAGGACAATACCTTAATAGTTAAAACCCTTTGGTCAAAACTTTCTAGAGCAAAGCCTCCTGTGCCAAAAATTTCCAATCGAAACCTCCAGGGTCAAAACTACCCGGGAAAAAAGAACTGGAAAGAAATAGGTCAAAATGGTGCTATTTTTTTTTTTTCTTTAGAATTGTTGGTGGCTCGTTACCAGAAAAAAATAAAATATTTCTTGAACTAAATCTTTGAGTTCATGAATCACATAGCATATTGTTATTGTTAGCTGTGCACTCGATAAGAAGTACCCAAAATGAAATTCTTTCGTGAACTACGATAGACTACACAGTACATTTTAGGGGTGTCATTTCAGTAAAGTCACTGTCACATGGGCACGTTTAAAAGCTTATTTTCGGAAGTGTTAACCAGTGTTAATGGAGTCAAATTGCACAACATATTCCATTAATGCCTCTTGCTCTTATCCCTATGATAGCTAATGTTAACTCAGTGGCTTGGTTAAATGTATACCGATAATAATAACAATAATAGTAAATTCGGGACCTACTAGTTGTCAGTTACTTGTATTTGGAAGCAGCAAGAGTTGAAAAGTAGTTGGCTAACAACCTCATATCTAAAGAACTGTTAACTGGAAGGTAACACCTAATTATATGTATAATTATATATATGTATATATATATATATATATATATATATATATATATATATATATATATATATATATATATATATATATATATATATATTATACATATAATTAGGTGTTACCCTTCCAGTTCTTAGCACTTTAAATATGAGGTTGTTAGCCAACTACTTTTCAACTTTTGCTGCTTCCGACTACTAGTAGCTGACAACTAGGTCCTGAGTTATTTACTTTTTATTTTATTATTATTATTGATATATATTTAATCAGGCCACTGAGTTAACATTCTTAGCTATCATAGGGATAAAAGCAAGAGGCATTAACAGAATATGTTGTGCATTTAACTCCATATATATATATATATATATATATATATATATATATATATATATATATATATATATATATATATATATATATATATATATATATATATATATGCTTGTGCTAAACACGCCGCTAGGAGAGCTGTTAATCAGCTCAGTGGTCTGGTTAAACTAAGGTACTGTATACTTTTTTATTTAGCCGCAAAGGTGGATGCATACCGGGTTAAAACCCTTGGGGGGTCACTATGTAGGAAAAGTCCGAAAACAGGAAGGAATTTATAAAATATATACTGTATATGGCATTACAGACACAATAAACCTAAAACAAAACACAACCCAAGGAGAAACAGAGCGAGGAGCAAGAGAGCCGTTTCAGAGGCAAATCTCATGTATTACTACTACTATTATATTGCTGCTTTAGATTTAGCTTGCTGCTTGAAAGTTGAATGTCGTAATCGTACCATAGTAATGTGAATGGTAGTAGGGTAATCGTTGCTGCTCTTTTGACACTTTTCATCGGTAGGTTGCGACGTGTCCTCTGTTATGTTCAGCCTTGGCTTAGCTGTAAACTAAACGCTTATCCTGTTGCAGTGTTATAGTGTAGGCCTGCTTACCTGTAAGGTAAGTTGCTGCAAGTTTCTTTGGTCAAGCAACTTACTAAGAAGGCTAGGAAGCTGTTAGCTTTAGGGGTAGAACTATGCAAGAGCTGCACGTGGGGTATTACTTTGGGAATTGATTTAACCCTGTAGTATTTTGGTTGCTTATTAAGAATTTATCCTTATTTTTGTCGGTCGACTGTAATTGACTTGTAATTAACCACAGAAGTTGTACGTTGGCCATCCTGGAATGCTATCGCGCATGCGCTGTATTATAGGGGAGCTTTTGGTAAAAAATGGAGTTTCCTTCACGTGGGGGCGGAGCCCCCCAACTAAGTAACACGGCCTGCTATGTTAGGTTAGTATAGTTCTTTATGTAATAGGTTTCCTTAGCCAATCCCTTCTTGAACATATGGCTCCCTGATAACTTGCGCATGCCTGGAACCATTCCATAATAACAACATGGCGATCCAGTCTTTCTCCCAACGTTTCCAAAACCTTGCGTTCCCAAAGGTTCCCCAACCATGTTGGGTAGATATGAGGTTAATAATAGGTGACCAACAATAAACAATACCACCTCCTTCATCAGCAACACTAAAAGTGTAGGAAAAATAAGTTTCTAAGTAATATTCCTTGCAGAGCTCTTGCTTAGAAATAACTCCCCCCCCACATGTAAGTTGTGACCCCTCCGTCTATGTACTACCCTTAGGAACTCCTTAGCTTCCCTTACCAAATGTAGCCTAGATTGCTAGGTTCTACCTGACTGGGCTTTGACATGGGTACTCCCACTTAACCTGACCCAGAGTGCTGTTTTTCAGAATGGATTATAGGGGTACATTGCAACTCAGCCTTCCCTAACCTATTGAATAGCCTACAACCTATTGCACTGCCAGATGCATGGTTGTGCAGGCTTCCACCATGTGCGTCACATATTTTTACAATATTTTGTGCCTGGATGTGGGGTGTCTTGTACCCATCTAATGTGTGACGGTGGATATGATGTAGTGGTCTCGAGTATGTAGTTGTGAAGCCATTCCTCTCTCTTATGCAAGGGAATATGTTTGCATGATTTTTATTGTCATTCATTAAAAAGGGCACTTAATTGTGATAAAACCTTGTTAAAGCACTTTTTACCTGGTGGATGAAAATATTTAAACGTGGATATTGCTTGAAATATTCCTTCTTTACTCCACCATGAAGGGGGTATCTTTTCATGTCTCTTGACATACATTTTCTCCAATAAAGAAATTACCAAACATTTTTCATATCATTAGCTGCAACCACCTTTTACCCTTTTACTTTACCTCTATTCTTGCTTCCTTCAGTTTTGCTGTCCATCATTTATAGCTATTACTTAGTGCAAATGTGAAGATTTCTCCAAGTTCCACTTTTATCTTGCTTTCCAACCGATTTAACTTGTTCTTTTCACTATTTTAATTGCTGAATGGCCCAAAGTGCCCCAGTGCTTGGCTTGACAGCCTGAATTTTGTAAAATGAACTAAACACCCACACACTAGACTGAGGTTGTCCTTGTATTATATTTCAACTTCCCAGTCTTGGACTCATCCACTGTGGCTATACTATAATGTCCAGCCCATTAATACTTGGTAAATTCCCAAAGTAATCATTCATAATTTTAGAATATTAAGATTTCCAGTAAATTAAAGTTTGTGCAGTATAGCTAAAGTTGTGTGCAATAGCATGGTGCTTAAAGGACCTCGAAATGAAGGTTCATGAAGACTAGTAATTCCCACAGCTCTGCAAGAGCCCTTTCAAAGAAAGTCCCCTTAAAAGCAACCACAAAAAAACTACATGCACAGAGTTTTACCTTCATAGGAATGTTGACTGATTGGCTTTACATTTAAGAACATGTGACTGAAACAGTGAACAAGCAGGAAGGAGAATGGTCAACATTCCTACCTTTATCACATTGACTGCTATCCTCTACTGTTGTTGCACCTGGTGCTGCTGGGCCTCCATTAGTGGTTGTTCTTCCCATGGGAGATCCAATCATGGCATCAATCAAACTACCATTCTTGAAGAGGAGAGCAAGACACGGGCTAAGGGCAAGAAGAGGTGAAGAAGCATGAGCACTCTCCTTTTTCCTTGACCTCTTCCTTGTCAAGCTCTTCCTCTTCTTCCTCATCTTCTTCTCTTCCTGTGTAGGAAGAAGAATACAAGTCATAAAAGATCTCTCACAAGAAGCCTGGTAGGCCTTTTGAGTGAGTGCTTTTCCCTAACTTGGTGTTTGGTACTAACTGATAAGGGGTTTGCAAGCAACAGGTCTCCTCAGGACAGTGCTCATAGTTACTTGGACAGACTGTTTGGGTTTTATTATAATGCAAGCCTGGTGCCGGTGATTTGCCACAGGCCCTAGAATGCATGCATGATTTCATCTTCTCTGTTCTTCCATGGCCTTTGCTAGTTTGGCTTTCACTAAACATAGGGAGCCTCACAGGATGGCTTACCATGGCTTGGAACCCAGTTTTATGTATGGGCTATCTCTGGCCTGTGGTACATAAACCAGCACTGGCAGTACCGATCTTATGGCACAGTCCAGTGAGCATGGTAACCCTCTTGCTTGGTGTGTACGGTGAACATGTGTTGGAACCACTGCTACTGTGTCACTATGATCGTACTGGGTCTCCAGATTGTGAACTTTAAGGCAGTCGTTGCATAGTACCCTCAGTCTCCTGTCCCTTCTCGGACAGAATGCCTGCCTATTACTCATACACATGTTCATTACGTTTTTTACTAGGTTCCAGTGACTGATTATATCTCAAGTTGAGGAATGTCCGTAGACATAGGTTTGTACAACTAGGAAAGATATTTATTACTGTATTATAAAAATTTTCTTTTTAAATCACATTCCATATATATAATTGTATATTATTTTTGTTTATTAATATAGAACCTGTACGTGTTTTTTAATATAGAACCTGTAATGTACAGTAAGGAGAACTGTTACTTGATGTATGTAGGTACGTATGGCATTCACTGTTAAGTGTTTGTTTCCCTTGAATTAAAAATTCTTGATCGGCTATGCCACCTTGTAGTAGGAAGCTGTCATCTGTATAACACTATGAACTTTTATAGTACAAGTACCAGTAATTACTGTTGTATAAAACAATTACAGTACTGGTAATTACTGTGATATAAAAAAGGTTTGTTTTATGAATACTGTAATGAAATCTGCTGTTTACTTGAATATCACTGATAAAGATAGTGAATTTGCTTTTGTAAACTGTCTATATTTGCAGATAATTGGAAAATATTTAAGCAGTAAAAATTATCATGTATTCTTGACCTTCAACTTCCCAGTCTTATGAATTAAATTTTTGATTGCAGTGGTGTGTTTTAGTACCTGCTAAAAGAATTTAAAAAAATAAAAATGAAGATGAAAGAATTGGACTGCAGCCATTGGTATCTGGATGTTGAGATGTAAGTATTGTTTTATTTGGTGTATAAACTAATTTGTAGTGTCCCAAAAGTGTAAAAATGCATATCTTGAGAACACAAGCCCATCAGTATACATTTGCCTATCCTACAACCAGCAGCTCCTTCACACTAAAAAAGAACACTTACAGGCCGGGGCATCAACCATGTAGATCAGAGAATCTAGTAGTGGTTTACCTCAATCCCAGTGTGTGTGCCATCTTTGTTCCTGTATTTCAATATGTTTCTGAGGATTTTTCCTCTCCCGTAGGGGGATAGTGCCGTCAGTGCACCTCATGCAGTGTACTGTAGGCATTACTAAATGTGCTTTACAGTGTCCCTTCGGCCCCTAGCTGCAACCTCTTTCATTCCTTTTACTGTACCTCCATTCATGTTATCTTCCATCTTGCTATCCACCCTCTCTTAACAAATAATTCATAGTGCAACTGGAAGATTTTCCTCCTGTTACACCTTTCAGACCTATCCACTCTCAGTTCCCTTTCCAGCGCTGAATGACTTCGTAGGTCCCAGTGCTTGGCCTTTGGCCTAAACTCTATATTCAGTCCAAACTCGAAGATTTTCTTCAGTTTACTCCTGTTTTTATAAATGATTTTCAGTTGTATTCCTTTTCTATTCTGTAAGATCAGATAGTGCACCAGTGTTTTGCATAATCTGGATTAATGTATTCATTAATGACTGTTCTCTTCACAGGCCAAAAGTGCTGTGCTTTGTTGATACAGGCACCAGTTTTCCTTTGAACAATTGGTATTCAATGCTTTTTTATCTCCATCATTAGTTGGGGAGTATCTTCTGCATGTATTATTTCAGGGTTGTAGTAGCTGAGAGGCATTGCCAGCAGCTTTCCACTGCATTTTGCATGATAAATTTTTACTGGTATATGACATTATTGTCCCTGTTAGCTAGGGATTGGTGATGTGGAAGGGTCTGCAGAGGTCTATGTGCTGCTATCAGCAGCCATTTGTCTTGCCCTCCCAGGTCTTATGTAGTTAGAGGGACCTTGGGTGCTGATATGTATACACTATACAGTAGTATATACTGTATATGTATGTTTGGTCTCTAGGACGAAGCTTCACAGCACAGTGAAGTATCCCTTGCTTCTGCCGCTCATTAGGAACCTTTAAATCTTCAGGCCATGGGGTGGTTTTGTATTCATTATTCTTACATACCTTTTTTTCCTTAGTGTATGGTATGTAATCTAATTACCATATTGTTATTAAGTAGTACATTTTTTCTTTGCTTAAGTGGCTAATTTCTACATCCTTTTCTTAAGAGGCTAATTTCTGTGAAGTTCATTTACTGACTTTGTTTATGTTTTATTATTAGTGTATTTGAGTGTCATTCTATAGGACTCATTTTCTTTCCTCTAGTGTTTGCAGATTACTTTCCCTTTGATTTAGGAATCGGAGTGTTTCACTAATCTTATGGTATTGGATATGTTACTGTTTTCTTGTCCTTAATTACCTGGGACAGTTATTTTGTTCGGATTTCTAATGTGCTGATTTTCATCTCAGTATCGATTGAGGCATTCACAGAATCATCCATCAGAGGTAACTCTAGAGATTCTCTGAGCATCCCAAATAGTGGCAAGACATAGCAGACTTACTTGTGGGAGTTACAGTGGTACCTCCTTCTCCACAGCTTCTCTTCTCTTCTCTTCCAACACCCCTTATGCTAGATTTGGCTGCAACAGAAAAATGGTCTGGGAAGTAGTCACAGCATTTTAGAAATAAAGGTATTAAACCTTTGCCAATCATCAGTTCACCAAAGTCCTGGAGGTAATGTCTGATGAATTGATCATATCACAGTCTTTGATGAAGGTGCCAGCTTGCAATAGAGATCTTCCTCAGGGGAACGCCACATTGATCATGAGATTTGTCCTTGGAGCATGGAGAAATCAGGTATTTGACAGCTGAGTGAACTTTACCTAGGTGTGTGCAGAGAGCTTTGGAAATTGTAAGGAACATTTCGACTTGTTTGGTGAGAGTCTCATAGCTGTAAGGCATCACTTTGAGAGAGCTAAATCATTTAGAAATGTTGATTACACTTGTTCTTATCTACTGGCACAAAAAATGCAATCTCTTTTGGCTAAGGCAAGTTTTTTTGTGTGTGTACTCTTCTACCTCAAAATCTCAGGCAACCAAGCTTAAAGTCAAAGGTATGAAGTGAGACCTTTCCAACCTGTGGCTTTTGAACAGATGACTTGGGTTGTAAATGCAGTTTTAAATAAGATCACTTAGAAGTCATCTTCCAGCTTTGTTGAATTTTGCTTATAGGGTTTGGCACACAAATCTTTACATTCACACTCAGTTGGCTCTATTGTGGCTGTAGGTAAGTTAGTTAGTTATAAATGATTTGTTTAACCAGACCTCTGAACTCTTTTAGGGTTCTTCTCGGGCTGGGAAAATAGTGTCTTGACCTGAAAGAGGGAAGTTTTCAGATTCATTAGCCCTTTCATTTTCATCCTCATAAGCTGACCCGTGTCTCATGGGCATAGACATCCGGGGCATTTCGTTGCTCTTTTTGCTAGGAAACTTGTGACCTTACCACAGGACAAGGCTCAGCACATGTCATGCTCATTTGTTAGGCTCAAGACTTCTGTTGGTTTTAGTTTTCTGTAAAAGAAAGCTGTTGAGATGGCTATATGTCTGTCTGTCCGCCCTCAGATCTTAAAAACTGCTGAGGCCAGGGGGCTGCAAGTTGGTATGTTGATCATCCACCCTCCAATCATCGGACACACCAAATTGCAGCCCTCTAGCCTCAGTAGTTTTTATTTTAAGGTTAAATTTAGCCATGATTGTGTGTCTGGCACTGCTATAGGTTCCAACAACACCGGCCACCACTGGGTCATGGCTGAAAGTTTCATGGGCTGCAGCTGAGAGTTTCATGGGCCATGGCTGAGAGTTTCATATACCATTATACGCTGTACAGAAAACTCGATTGTGCTGAAGAACCTTCGGTGTATTTTTTACTTATTTACCTTCAGCTGATGTTTCATTGGACCAGGACATCTTTATATCCATATGATTTTTTCAGTGATTTTCTGGGTATTGAGTATGTCCACACCTAAATATCTACTCAGGTTCTTGTAAAGTAGTGGGTATTTACTCAGAGAATGACCAGTTTTTACCAATAAAGGCACTGTGGAACCTGAATGCAGGATGAGAAGGAGGAAAACAGGACTCAGTATTTCTGAAAGAAATATAGGTTGTTGTAATATAATAGGTTTGTATGTAAAAAAAAAAGAAATATTTTAAATAAGGATTAAAGTCATCTTTCTTTATTAACTGAATTGTAATTGCTTTTGCATCTTTTTATCTGTTAGCAACTGAATTTTAACTGTTTTTGTATTTTTTAATATCTTTGTCATCAATAGGGATTATGGTTCAGATTTGGAATACATGATGTCTAGTGATTTGTTGAAGTTTTTCATCCAGACAGCTGTAAAAACTATGTTTGGAGAGGTAAGGAATGCTGTAAATTTGTATACTGTACTGTACTGTATGGTATATAATTTTTAAAGAGTTAATTTAATTTTTTTCTTACACATCTGAAGGCTTGTACATTAATAAATAGTTTCAGTTTGACAAACATTCAATTTTGGGCCTTGCTTTATAAGAACTTATGTTTATACTTAAAACTACTGGCTTAATGTTCACATTGTGCAAGTTTTGTAAGGAGTGCATAGGCTATATCATCCTGTTATGAAAAGTTTACTCTTATGCTCCTATATAAATTCCATAATTCTAGCTACTTCCAAAAAAAATCAGTATGTACAGTACATAGTGACCAATTAGTGATTTTTATACTTTTCTGCAGTCAAGTATTGGCATCATAAACAACTGCAACATTGGATATTAGTCCTGGCACCTTCAAATTAATTTTTCTGCTTAATTTTCTTGGCTTGATTCATCAAAAAACTTTTATAAATAAATTTTGTAATTTATGCATCTACTCTTCACAGGTTTTTCAAGTGGCTAAAAGCGTGATGGTATTTTTAGAGAATGTAGATCCATTGACCTTTCGTGTGTTATATTTTTGTTATATTATGTATAAGCAACGTTATAATTGACCTTAGGGTAAACTGGTGTAGTATGCAGAGTAAGCAACTCTTGTTGTGCCCCCCTAAATGCAAACTTAAATGTGTTTTAGCCATAAGAGAAATGAGATTTGGTCATTAAGTGTTTTTGTGTGGTTTGAAGGATGTGAGACTGATCTATAACAAACTTATTGCTTTATTGATTGCCAAGCTTGTCCTGTGAGCCCCATTGTGTTTCATCACATGTCTGTAGAGCAGGACATACTAGTTTGGAGTACCAGTTCTTCATTGGAGGGGTGTGTAGAGCTCTTGGCTAGCAAGCTGTTGGCCCAGTGTTCGACTCTCCGACCGGCCAATGAAGAATTAGAGGAATTTATTTCTGGTGATAGAAATTCATTGCTCGTCATAATGGGGTTCGGATTCCACAATAAGCTGTAGGTCCCATTGTTAGTTAACCAGTTGGTTCTTAGCCATGTAAAATAAATCTAATCCTTTGGGCCAGCCCTAGGAGAGCTGTTAATCAGCTCAGTGGTCTGGTTAAACTAAGATATACTTAAAACTTAGTTTGGAGTACCTTACAACGTGGTTCAGTATTTTATGTCACATCTGCTTCCAAGTTTCCTTTTCACAGACCATTAAATCCCTTATAATTTAAAACATATAATACTAGCATAGTTGGTAAGGTTTCTAGTATCCATGGAGATGATAGCACTATCATTAACATTTTGGCTTAAATTTTCCTTTACCATGGTCAGACATGAAATGCGTTCTCTCTGTTCAATTGTATCTTTTGCACTTTCTTTCGTGATTTTAACTTTGTGTATGCATTTTCATCATCCTTTGACATACAGTGGTCCCTGCTAGATCATGGATCACCATTTGCGCCTTCAGTTAATCATGGGTTTTTCTGTGGAACATATCTCCAAATATATTGCAAAATATTCAGGGTCTTAGTGACCTTGACTATTTGATGCTAAATCATTTCAAATCCAGTGGTCAGTCTTCCCAAAACTTAGTTTTTTGCTCGGATGGAATTTTGGTTAAGTAAGATTCATCCTGACTTCAGTGGGCTGTTTTTTTTAAATTATAGATAGATCTTATGGTGGCTATAGGAGGTAAATTGTCTTTGGATAGGCAGTGTTGTATAACTCTTATTCACAGCAAGACTGCCCCAGTGTTCAAGTATACTATTAATTGCAACTACACCCAAGACAAGAACCTTCATGCTCTGGCAGAGGACAGGCAAGGAAGAGGATATATGCAGGGAAGGTAATAGGGAGGCTAAAAGGCAGGTGTCAAAGTCAAAGAAGAGGAGTTGGGGACTGGAAAAAGAAGAATAGGCAAAAATATTCAGAAAAGTAAAGTGGAGAAGGAAAGATGTAAAAGATAAAAATGGAGAGATTAAAGATAAAAGTAAATACTCAAGTGACAGAGAGGTTAACAACAGAAATAGTCTTTATAATGATGCAACTATAGGAAAAGTGCCTTGAGATTACTGTATACCACAAGTTTGTGGAGCTAGAAAAAGCATTTGATGCTGTAATCAGACAAATAATTAAAAATGCTTTATGAAGGCAGAGGGTACCAGTCTCCATTAGCCTAGTGATGTTAATCTACCATAACACTACATCTTGAGTAAAGTCAGTGGCAGGTGTACCTGAGGAGTTTGAGATGATTGTTAATGACCATCTATGTTTAGCACTGAGCATTTGCTGTTTATCATAGTAACGGAATAAGCCACTAAGGTGTACAGGAAAGGGGTTCCCTTAAACCTGCTTCATGCAGAATACCTAGTGCTGCCAGCAGAGTCAGAGGAAGAGTTGGTGGAAAAGTGTAAAAGGTAGATGAGTAGAATGGAGAGGAGGTGACTAAAATTAGACTATAAAGCAAAACAAAGTTCATGGTGATTGGAGAGGGAAAATAAAAAGTACAATCAGGAAAGTGGCCATGTGATTGTTGTTAGAAAATGTGCTGAGGATTTCAGAATGTATTGAGTAAGAGATTGTTGGTGCCTAAAATGCATTACAAGGGCAAATAGAGAAGATATGGAAGCTGAGAACCCTATTGTGATATATGAAGTCTTAGAAGAGGTAGAGGATTTTTTATCTTGAGGACACATGGATTGTGAAGTAGGTTGAAAGAGTAGTAACAAAGGGGGAGTATCTACACCATGGATAAAATGAAGCTAGATAATACAACTACTGGTAAATAAAAATGTCCCGTAAGTAGAGAACAAAGACTTATGAGGGGTACAAAGGACATTCTACTCAAAGTAGGAGAAATGTGGGCACTGACACGGGCAGTGTAGAAACTTCTGAAAAATGTCACCTTAGAATATCTAGATTCATACTGGGGTACAGAAGATTTGATTACAAATGAGGAATTAATGGAGAGATGATGGAGAAGACTTTGGCCCAATTAGCTCAGATAGAGCACAGGACAGAAAAGAATGGTGAAGTCATTTCATGTCTTAACTCCGCACAGGGAAAAACCTAGGTAAAAACTTAAATGATCAGGATGTTCTTATGTTTTAGTATTTAAAGAACAGTTTCAGGCTCAAAAATCCCAGATGTGAAGTGTGGAATGTTTTCAGCATTAATTATCTAAAAATTGCATTTTTCAAGATCGGATATATTTAAATTGTATGCTGAAAATAAATGAAAGAATATTAATAATTAAACATGGTCAGATGAGGTATGAAAGTGAACATGAAATATTTGTTTGGGTACTGATATCCAAATTCATTTCTAGGTTGCAGCAAGCTTGCCCGTGGACATCCTTAAATTTAATGAAGAAAGGAAAGCAATAGTGAAAGTACCTAGTGAGAATTATGCCAAGTTGAGAGCAGCTTTGACTATGTGCTCTGCTGTGAAACTATTTGATGAGGTGTATCCCTTTGTATTTACAGTTAAGCAAGCTTCTTCTTGCTTGTTATCTCTTGCTGGACCACAGAGAATTATTACCTAACATTCATTAGTACTGTATAATGTTTCTTGTCTCACCTATATTCAGACTATACATATATTTACAAATAAATGTGGTGTGCAGTTCACATGTCTAATTATTTATTACCTGACATATATATGGCTCTTGTTGTAAGTATAAAGATATCTTAAATAATGGTAAAAAGTTCAATTACACACATCTGTCAACAGTCAGGGTGTTTTGAAGTTATAGGAATGGGGTTTTAGGTTTGTCAACAGAACCATGTTTTTCAGAAGTCACCCATATGACCTTACCTCTTGCCTCTTTATGAAATCATCGACATCTGTGCTAGAAATGTCAGGGATTTCATTAGTAAGAAAGTACCTGTACTAACCAATGTTTTATACTGATTATATAGAGGCAAAGAAAAAACAATAAAAACCCTAATCAAAATAAATTTCATGTTAAAATATTGTAATTTATATATTACTCAGGACAGCACATGCATGCCTGGTTTGCGTTGATTTTGATATTAACCATAACCTCTTACAGTGAATTAATTTATAGCACAATGCGGTACATTGGTTATGAAATTAAAGTTACTATATAATAGTGGAATACCAGGAAAGTCACTTCCATTTGGACAATGTCTGTGAATTAGGTATAGGATAGAAAAACTGCAAGGGCAGTCAATTCCCTTTCATCAAAGTAACCTTTCTAATGGTGTTGTAGGTTTTGTTTTTAGGTGTTTATTAAGTATATGAGACATCTTTGTTTTGTTTTGTATATAAGCTGTTGGAATAATTGTCATATCGATTACATGCAGCTGAACTTTTTATTTTATAATGTAAAGGAGGGATTACAAAGCTTTCATGAGTTTGAGTTTTTTGTTATGTAGTACTTCATTATAATTTCAGATGTTTTCTTCCATATGTTGAATGACATTGTTGTTGTGGAATAATGAAGACTGAAAGAGTTTATGGGTACTATTTTCAAAATAATCAAATGAAGTGAAGTACAGACTTTCTTATATTTTTTATAAAAGTTAGTCTTGTATTTTAATTTCAACTAATTTAAAGGTTGAAAAAATTTGTATTTATGTCTTATGCAGAATTATTAACGATAAGCTTGACCCGAGAGAATATTTGTATTTTGCTATGGTTTTCTCGTGCAGTGAAAAGGTTATATGCAGAAGTAGACTGGGAATGTTAGTTAATTTTCTGTATAGTAAAGTACTTCAGAAAGATTACAGTTGTGGATTACATTCACAGATTCTTTTGGGGTGTTTATTAAAAAAAAATGTCTGTTTGCAGTCCTACTGGCTTAAGTATAATGACAAAAAGAGGGCTATGATGCTGGTGAAGACATGGCATCACACAAAGCATTCAAAGAAATGCAGAGTTCTAAGATGACCTTGGTGTCTCCCTGTCTATTGAGAAAGTAGCTTCAAAGTAGAATCCATTCCAAGTTTGCCTCATTCAAGCTCTGCTAAATACCACTACTTTCAGTCTATTTTAATTATGTGTGCATAGTGAATTATCTTAGATTCCAATTTACTAGATTTACACTCAGTTATCCAGCTTCTTTTAATGTTGAGGCTAATTTTAATTTTGGAGCTGCATAATGTAATTTCTATAGATATTTGTGTCTGTAGTTTTAAAAATACTGTCACCCTGCCTAAGATTTTTTACTTTGTTTTACAGTGGTGATGAAAAATAGTTATGTTCTTTTTGATTGTCTGAAGCTAGTTACCCTTTTGTGTGTTGTATTATTGCTCAGGAAAATGTTGGGCAGTAAAGTATTTTAAGTTTTTCTGGTAAATGACTTTTATAGATTGCTTTGATAACTGGAGGTAATTCAGTTAGTTTAGACTGGCCGCATTAGTTGTGCAGTTTGGCACACTGTATCATATCCCATCTCACGAAGTGATTTTTATGCACTGGTGCAGCATGTATTTCATGCAAAATGTTGAAAATAAGATTTTAAGAGCAGCAGTAGTTACATATTGACAGGTCTGAACTTATTTGGTGTAAAAAAAAATGTGTCCTTATGAAGAAAACTTAATAGGAATGGCAAATGCATGGATGTTCGAGTCCTGACAGCTTTCTGCCTTCTACATTTCATCTGTTCTTGCTGGTAGTCTCACATTTAACTGTGTGAATTTAGCTTAAACCTGCTCTAACAGTCAAATATCCCTTCAGTGAGTTGAAGTCTAGATTAGGGACTCGATGATCAGGTTAAACTGCTCTATAATAATAATAATAATAATAATAATAATAATAATAATAATAATAATAATAATAATAATAAAAGAAAAATGCAGTTGTTCTCATTCTCAGCAGAGACATACTGTTTCTACAGATTGGCCACTTTATCCTGATGTATCTTGGACCTCTTTGCAATCTCTGTTATGCACAAGCTGCCACTATACCTCTCTCTATTTCAGGATTCTACTGCATGGAGAGCAGACGTTTTCATGCTTCGGTGCAAATACTTGGTTCTATATATACAGTACTGTAACTTCCCTCCATTTTCTTTGCTGAGATCTCTGATTCACAAAAGACTGTCATCACGATTGAAGTTAATCTTAGTTGTTTTTTTTATGGTCTGTGAAGAGTGGTTTGCTAACTTTCTGGAACTCATAGTGATCTTACAAAATTCTTGTATAAGCTGAGATGCTTTATGACTGCAACTTACACTCGTTCCGACCCTTAAAATTTTTTATGTATCTCCACATTTCTCTGTTTGAATTCTTTTGCTACGTAAACTACACAAACAGTTCATCTCTATAAATTCAAAATTTTGTATGTCATTCATATTCAACTCCCATACTTCATTTCCATGGAGTATTTCCATGGAGTGTGGTAATTAAGGGAAGTCAAGTGAACAGAACACTTGTTGAAGGTTTTAGAAAGAATACTGTATGAAAATTGCTAGAAATGGTGAAGATTGGTGAACATAAGCAAGTTTTCATTAGAGGGAGGTTAGAAGTACAGTCAACTACTTTAAGATAAGATTGTTACAGGAAAGAGGCAAGAAGGTAATTGGAAGATCTACTATGCATTTATAGACATAGAGAAGACATTTGATAGAACACCAAGACAGGTAGTGTTTTGGTGTTTAAGAAGAAAATGCCAGAAAAGTTGGCCAGATTGATTGAAATGATTTTTAAAAGAATGATGATAGCAGTAATAGCAGCCTGTAGCAGAACAGAAGTGTGTGAAGTTAGAGTTGGTTTACATCAAGGAACGGCACTTAGCCCATTTCTGTTTGTACTGGTTATGGATGTATTGAGTGAAAAGAAGGAATGAAAATTTGTGGAACATTAGATATGCAGATGAACTGGTGATCATGGGTAACTGAAGACTTGCAAAGAATGGTAATAGCATCAGGAATCACTTGAATGGGGTGGTATGAAAGTAAATGTGGGTAAAACTAAGATTATAGCACCCAGCTAGTAGGGAGGAGACAGGTTAGTAATATGGGATAGAGGAGGCATAGATCTAATGCATAGAGAATTTCAGATACTTTGGATCAACATTAAGCCAAGAAGGAGGGTGTGGAAAAGAGGTTGACAGTAGGATAAAAGCAGCCTGGGGCGATGGAGGAAGGTAAAAGGGGTAATGTGTGACAAGGAATGCCAAATATACTGAAAAAGAGCTGCATTGTAATAGGGAATAGAAGCTAAAGTGAACAGAAATGATGTTGAGGTGGGTTTTTGGGATCGCACTGCCAGAGGCTGCAAAATGAAGAAATTAGAAGTGCCAGGGGCGTAAAAATTATTGACGTGATAAGAGAGTCAAGATCGTGATGCCACTGGTAGCAAGTGGTAAGGATGAGTGAGGAGGGAGTGAAGTGGGCTTGGGTGGATCCTGTTAGGGGTAAAAGGTAAAGAGGGAAGCAAAGAATTAAACTGGAGTAATAAACGTGAAGGGGTATTAGGAGAAGAAGAGTTTAGTTGAAGAATGTACTTTTGATAGTAGTTGAAGATGCATCAAGGCAACTGACCCCTTAGCATTGGGATAGCGGTAGAGATGAAGAGGAGGCTTTTCAGACTATAGGGCTACGATATCTCTATCTATATATCTATCTACATATACAGTATATATCATACACAATGAATACATGGAAAAAGTCTCTCATCGCAATGACATACTCATATTCCCTAATTTTTTATGTTACTGTTCCATATATATATATATATATATATATATATATATATATATATATATATATATATTGAATAGTAAAATAAAAGATTAGGGAATGTGAGTATGTCATTGTGATGAGATACTTTCGTATGTGTTCATTGCCTATGTGATAGTTCCTGTCAATGAGGTTAGGTGACAACTACGTTTTTTTCGAAATATATCATTAGGTTCTGACATAAATGACTATCGTTGGGCCAACTTCGATTTACGGATACATCATTGCCAATTTCTTTTATGAAACACACCCAAATTAAACGATTTAAGCTTCCCGCATCTCGTGACACTTGCATCATAAATCTTATGAGTTTCTTACTGATCTTTGTTTAGTTTTGTAGAAACCCATGTGTTGTGAATGTACAGTACTCAACACTCTGTTTTGACGTTTATAAACATTGTAGACATTTCAGTATCCTTTAAGTGATGTTCTTTTGTTTTTTCTGTGGCATTCCAGCGAGTGTCACCATATTTTGAAATGTCCTGTTGAGTGTGTTTTCTGTAATTGCAAATGCGTTTGACATGTTTTTTTTGGTGTTTTGATGGTTATAAAATGAAATATAGGTAGTAATGTAAAATATTAAGTTATATATTAAAATTATAGTGAAATATTTTTCTTTATATGTGGACAAATAATTGCTTTAAACGAGGCAACGCCTTCAGGTCTAGAACGAACGGCACCAACCGCAGCGAAATCAATCGGGGAAGCTCCTCGGGGCTCCTGGGAACTGTATTGATTTCTTCCCCCTTATAGTTGGTTGTCGTCAGCAGGAATCAGCAGTAGTCAGTGTGTAAGTGTATGCAAGGTGCCGAGAAGGCTCGTGACGTCGTGGTGGCTGCTGACATTAGTGAGCAGTGCTGACGTTAGGTTTGGAGGTGTGGTGGGCGTTCTCTTTTCCAAACAGCTTCCGTTGACAGTGAAGATATTGTCTTAAGTCGTCGTCGAATGCATAAAAAAAAACCTTTTGCCTGAGTTGACGTTGACGTTATTGACACTGGGTGTCATTATAGGCGAGATAGCCTCTAGCTAGTAGTAGTAGTACGGGCCTATCGCAAACTCCATTTAATTTTTTTCCATTCAAACTAAGCTATTGTTTTAAGTCAGAATATACTGTAACGTCGATTAACGGGGGGGAAATCTTGCAGCATCTTTTTTTTATCTATTAGGTTAATTTCTCTCTACATATATTATATCAATTGTCTTGCGTCGCAGAAACAGTTAGGTATCGGTAAGAGAAACTCGAGAAAAAAACAGTTGGCGAGATGAATATGTTCACGAATGTCTCGAGCCAGGTCTCCGGCCTGGGAACCAGCCTCGGGTCTTGGTTCAAAAAGGACGGCAAGCCGGAGGAAGGAGGCGCGGAGGGCCAGGAAGGCGAGGCCAAGAAGGACCAGACGACCCCGCAGGAGCAGCCTTCCCCTGCCTCCGCCAACGCCTCCGAACAGAGTGTCAAGGGCTCCGCCGACGAAAACGAAGACGCTGCGTCCCAACACTCTGGGTAAGTGGGCGTGTTGCGAGGTGTACGTTAGCCTGGGCCTCGGCCCTTCTAACTTGACGTAGTCTAAGTTCATTACCCTAAGTCTAAGCTTTTCCAGCTTAACGTAGTCTAAGCTTCCTATGGCAAGGGGACCACTGTAGGGTCAGCTTAGACAGAATTTATAACCTTGGCTTGCTAGTATATGTCTTACTAACCTAGGCCTGGCGATATTAGCTTATGTGAACGCTGGCCCAGGTTCATGTGGCTGTCACCCCATAACTTTAGGGCCTCAGTCTGTTAGACCCACACAATTAGGTATAGAAGTCCCCCATCTCGAGAGGCCTAGGCCTTAATTTAACTTTGTCTTATGTATTATTAGTATAATAATAAACTGATTCAGGTTTTCTTTATTAGTATAATAATAAACTGATTCAGGTTTTCTTATATATTATTAGTATAATAATAAACTGCTTTGGGTTTAATTCGCCAAATTGCACCGAATAGGCTAATAATTATAAACGGTTACGCACACAGACACATTCATAGTTCAGTGATCATTAACTTATTAACTAGTGCTGGCAGTGACTGGATACATCTTTTAAAAGTCGGTTCAGTCAACTCTTTATGTAAGGGATATTTTCAACAGGACAAAAGTTAAATTGTCATATATTATTCAAGTCTAAGCACATAGAATCATAGGCTGTGTGGCCTGGTGCGTAATTAATAGTCTTATCCCGTGCTGAGGTGGATCAACCAATTGTCCATTAGTAATGGCACTATAATTCTTGTGTTAAGACTTGAAAATCTAATATCTTAAGGAAAAGACTTTTCCTTTAAAATTTTGTAAGGAAATTTAAATTAACTGAATTTTTAATTGGGGGTGGTGATTGTTGGTGTTGACCTATTTAGATATTAATCATCCAATAAATGCTGGATTAAATTTTTACAATTTGACAAATTCAGTCTCCATGTCAGTTACAATGGATTTAAATAATGCAGTAAGTAGAAAATTATGTTTTCGAACACTCTATGTTCTGTCCATGTAAATGACAGTAAAACTTTGGGTTTGTAAGCCTAAGGATTGAATTGTGTAGCTTTAATTACTCAGGAGGCTGTGAATGAATTTTTATATGCCATCTGCACCCATAGATGTTTATATATCTTAAATTAAGAAAACTCTGTGAAAAATTGATTTATGCATTTCATTTTTAATGCATTGTAAAAGAGATCCTCTGTACAGCCAGATGTTAAAAAAAAAATGATTACTTAAGTAACAAACTAAATGGTTTTTCTCCAAATAACTGTAAAAGGGCTGGGGAAAATTTTTTTATGGAATTGTCACAGCCAATGTCACTCAATTCACAGTGTAATTGAAGTAATTGTAGCATAGACGTAATTTAGAATGAATTTGCTTAGTGAATTGCCCAGAAGTCTGTAGCCACTGCCACAGCAATTTAACAAATGGCATCTTAAGCCACCAAAAAATGGGTTTTGTTATAAATAACTTAGTAAAGATGAGAGACAGCAGGCTAGTATTGCTTTGTTGCATCCTATGGTAAGGGACTACACTGACTCAGTTCAGTGGTACATATATAGTTTTATAATTCCTAGTCCAGTATCCCCTGAATGAATTTACTTTTCAAGTTAGCATATAGCCTAGCTGTAAGAGCAGAGAGATACTGTACTTAAAAAAGCTGACTCAGAAACTCAGGCTGGCAGAGCAGGCTAGCCTAGACAAGCCCAAGTTGTTGTGGCTTGTGCAACATTTGATGGCAACTGCTAAAGTAGTTTTAGCTTAAGTATATGCAGTTAGCCTGCCAAGCCAGTAGTGAAACTCTGAAGTGGGTGGCGTTGGTAAGTTATCATAGCCCAACTGTAGAAATATCCATTGCATAGCCAATCAATACAGTTAGCATGCCAAGCTTGCCTACCTTTGTAAGTTTCTGTAGATTTCGGATGTAGAGAAACTGAACTAGTCTTTCTTCCTGATAGCCTAGATTTGCCTCTTGTCGATCAGTTGTAGATTGTAATTTGTGAATTAACCTTAAGGTAATTATAGCATTTGATGCAATAAATTCTCACCAGTTACAAGAACTTCATATTTTTCTGACTTGACTGTCATGTGTACAATGATTTTTTTTTTTTACATATTGTTTGGAAGACTACATATATGTTTTTATGAGGATATCATGCAACAGATTGTGATTAGCTTTTTGAACCAACCACTGCACCCCCAACTGTGTCCCTGTGTTCCCAATCCAAGTCTGCAGGTTGTTAGCGGCTCTTTTTTGTACACAGAACACCTAAGTTATGCCCAGCAGTCAGTTAATCCTTTACATAATGTGCTGCTGAGAATACTGTGAACTTGCTAGCATGTTTGAGTGCAGGACAACCATTTATATATACTGTATTTAGCTTTACTTATCTTTTCATATTTTGGTATTCTGTTATGTAGAAATTTGTCAAGCAAGTTTCGTGGTCTGGCGGCTTCCCACTTAAGAATGGATGCTTATCGTTAATAATAATTTTGTAATTTGGGAATTGATAGAACCTACACATGAGGTGCATAAGGCATCTCCTTAAAAACTGTGAAGGTCTACCTCTGTTTCTTAGTGTATAGGCCTATGCTGCAAATGATCCTGGTTATAGGAATTTTATCCTTTACCTGTATATCAAATACTGGGACAAATGAAAACTGTGAAATAAGTATATTGTGTTGACTGTTTATGCAGAGCTAACGGTGTGATTACTTGTTTGGTTGACATCAAATGAGCGTGAATAGGATAAGATAATGTCCGAAGTGTATTATGGACATGTGTGTGTGCAAGAAGTTTTTCCTGAATTTTGATGAAAGAAGCAAAATAAGTAGCTAGCTACCTTGTAGTGTGGTACTTCAGGAAATGATGTTGTCGTGAGGAAATGTAATGAATAAGGTTTTTATTGAATGTTTTAAAAAATGATTGCAAAGAATTTTAATATCCTACAGAGTAATAAAACTCCAGTTGTGTTAGAAGTAGTTCTTCAGAACAAGAAGAAGTTTAGTATTGGGATAGTCTGTTAACAAATGATTACCTTAAGAGAAAAAAGTACTGGGTGTGACTTTATTCCTTGATTTTTGTTATTCCTAAAGTTAGAAGATCTTTAGAGTTTTGAGTTTTACTAGCTGCAATCTTGATGTGGTATGTATGGTGTAGGTACTACAGTAAGCTTTTTTTAAAAATCTATGATGGTACAGTATGTTTTTATTTAAAATTTCCTCTGGTCTAAAAGTAGATTCTTAGTTTTGATTGGTTAATACTGTTGGTGCCCTGAGATAGTATTGTATTCTGAGCCAGATTGACTGTTAGTTGCTAGCTGCATTGATTTTTGCTTTCTTTAGATTGGTACATGGTATTAATACCCTAATTAGTTTACTTGATTTTTTAAGGTACTGTACGTTAATGTACAGATAGAAATCATAGAGCATGCAGAGTAATAGATTACCATACTAGAACCATAGTACAGCACTAATATATGTACTGTATACTTGTAGTTAAGAAATTAGACCTAAAATTACATTCCAAACACTTTTCCTGTAATGACAGTGCATTTGTTAAGCATGCTGCTTAAGCTTAACAATTGAATGTGAACAGTGCTATTTTGCAGCTGAAGGGGGTGAGGGACCAGTTGGTCTGAGCTGTTGTGCTTCAGACCTGGGGACATTTTGCAATACAGTTTCCATCCATGTATCAGGCCTTTTAACAATAATGTACTTGATTATAATACAGTATATGAAAATGGCAATTGCATTAGAATATGCAGTACACTATACTTATGTACGTACCTGGTATGTAGTCTAGATATGATTAAGTTGGTGTTCCCAAATAAACAAGCTGTGAACTTTAATACTTTCCCTTTATCATTTAAAGTTTGAATAAATAGATTATTCAGTATTTAAAGCTTGAATGAATCGATTCAGAATTAAAGTCAAATACTAATCATGTTGAATGCAAGTGATGGGGACTGAATGAAGATAGCTACTGTGGGGAAATGACAAGAACAATTGCCTCTCAGCAAGCAAGTCGCTTGCTGGTTGGTTGTTGCACTGGGGCAAGTAGGTGTTCTTATAGCTGGAGGTGCAGAACTGCCTTCTCTTCAACTCTCACCTTTCCTTCTCATTAGTGTTTGGTTATTGAATGATTGTCACTATCGTCATAATGTGTCATTACATTTTTGTGATGTGAATGGCAATAAATTTACTTCTTTTCCATGGCAACTAACCTTAGGCTTTGTCAGTGTTTATGCACAGCAAATATGCTGTTGTATATTTGCTTTCTGAGATTGCTTTAACCTAGCTTCACATTGTTTTGAGATGGTGATGAACTTATTATATTCTTTCACACCTAATGATTCATAAGCATTGTTCTTGAATAAAAGAGAGGGTTGTCAGAGGGTTTAGCCTATGTATTCAGTGGCTGAATTCCTCATCAACTTTTGGTATTGTACTAGGTGCTAGTTATGTAGAATGTGAAGTTTTAGACAGGAAGGGAAGTGCTAATGGGTAGCCAGCAGTGTTGTCTCAGTCAGTCAACTGGGTACCAGAAATGTTTCTAAACTCTTCACTTCTTCACTTACCACACTGCTAAACTTTAATCTAGATCTCTTCTCTGCGTATGGAACTTGAGACAGTTCTGTCGAGAGGTGACAATACTTGTACTCTAGTTTGCTTTCCTACTTGGATCTTGTCAGGGTATGGTCATGTTAGCTCTTCTTGCTTGTTGCAGTGCTGTTGGATCTTTCAAACTATGGTTATGTCAGCTATTCTCGCTTCTTACAGTGTTCATGACTTGGGAAGATTTCTAGTCCCAGAATCTTTCTTGGTTTTCTCTGGGTACTTGTTTGGCAATGTTAAGAGAAATTAGGTTTAACTCTGCTGTAACTTGCCACAAAAATTATAATTGCCTGATATAAATGTGGATTCATCATTTGGGTTAACTCAGCAGTCTGGTTTAACCACTAAATGATATTGATAAGGGTCATAATGTGGAGCTTGGATCTGTTTATTCCCATTCAGAACCAAATGCTTCTGCTAATGGCTAATTCATTCAAGCAGTGATCAGCATTTGGTCAAGAATATAATGAGATTCCAGTTGGTGAATACTAGATAACATGCCCTGTTCTGTTGCAGATCTAATCCTTTGCATTCTTTTCCTGTGACAACAAATGTCATCTTTCTAGAGCAGTGACTGTAGTTTGGAGTAGTCAGAGTGCTTCTCTACCGTCAAATTGAAGGCACTCAAGTTTTTCCAAGATGACTACAGTATCATTTTGAATTTAACCTTGTGCATGAATTCTGAACTGTAAAGGTCCAATAAATTCTTAGGTCAAAGTTGTATAGAAATTATGTGCCCGTTTTCTTTTCTTCGGTTGGTCTAGTCTTAGCAGATGCTGAAAAACTGTTCATGATGACCATTGTCAGGGCCACTAAATTTGAGTGTTAGTGAGGATTTGGATATTGCAATCTCCAGAACAGGGATTATTCAGCTTGGTTTGCATTTCAGTGCTAGCCACATTGTAATCAAACCAAAGGCTGAAGACTATCTAGTAGTGTATCAGACAGAAACACTATAGTGACTGCTTTAAAAAATAGCTGATCCTAGTATGAATTCAGTAACTGCCCATTATCAGGTTCTCCGAGAGGAAGACGTATCATTTTTGGTCATTTGTTGAACAGTTCCTAGACAAAGCTAATAATATTGTAGCCCAGTTTATGATCCCAGCTTTAACTGCTTTCATAGAGTCAGAGACACTACTCTTCATAGAAAGCTTTTCCATTCTGAATATGTACTTCATCTCCCAGGAGCGTATTTAGATTAATTTTATGTGTCTCTTTTAGTTGTAAGAAGCTTCCATGTTACTGGTGAATTTTATGTGTCTCTTTTAGTTGTAAGAAGCTTCCATGTTACTGGTGAATAACAGTCTTGGCTTGGTTGATGGCTTTATGTTCTTTAAACTAGCTTCAGTAATTTGTAGGCTTTCAAGGCAGACTTTTGATATTGTCCTTTTATCATTACCAAGTTTTTTGTCAGAGAGTTTACCCTTGGGCATTGTTCCCACAAGTCCCCTGGTCATTTGGGGAACCAGTTGCTGGCTTTTATGTTTGCATACTAGGGATGGGTGTAGCTGGGACAATATAGCTGTGTTGGGAAAGTAGTGGCTTTTGTGGTTACATCATCCAATAAATGCATTATCTTCTGAGTATGGCTAATTTCTAGTACATGGGATATGAAGTGTTGATAGAGTGAGCTTTCGTGTTTTTCTTTCACAGCTTGTATTGGTGTCCATGTTCCTATCCCTTTACTAAAATGGTTTTTGGATCTCTCTTCACATCTTTTGAAGGTTGTCCGTATTTGAACTCTCCCTTTGGGAGCCACAGTGTGATTGATAAGATGTCAGAGAATAATTTTACTGCCATGTGTGGGTAAATTCTTTCTTTTATAAGCTTAGCTTACTTATTTATGATAATTTTTTGTACTCTAACAGTAGTTGTCACGTTACAATTCTTTTATTTTGAGTGGCTTTGTAATATCAAAATTATTGCCCTCGTTGCTTAACAGTTTCAAGTTATCATGGTTTTATCTGTATCCATCAGAACTTTGTATCAGAACAATAGCTTCCTGTCATTCCAGAAATTCTATATGATTTTCTGGACCCCTGAACATTAGGTTGTACAACCAAAAGGGCATTTGGATTGAATAAAACTATGCACAGTACAAGGCTGTTTTCCTTCATTTTTCTTTGTTTTCAAGTATACTGTACTATTTTATTTTATTTTGTAAACCAATGTTTATGATGACCCTCCTTATTTTTTTAAAGAAATATTTGTGTCTTGCACAAAGTAAATTAAAAATGACCCATGCATTATTTTAAGTTATTATTGAAAGTTAGTTTTCCTGCTAAAGATTTTGATCAATTACAGTAGATAGTTACGAAATATTTAATTTCTGTTCACACTACAGTATTATGAATTGATGCCAGGTGATAGCAACTGGAAGTTGAGAAGTCGTAATCCTTAATCCTGTGCCCACTTTAGTATTAGCCTACTTGGGCTAGATAGATACAGTGCAGAATTGGTAACAGTATTTTTTCTGCAAGTTATGGGTAATATTCTTTCCAGCGTTAACTGGGTGTTGATTCTGAAAAATCTGTAGCTTTCTTTGATGTGTGAATGTTTTTATTTCCGTTATGTTTGAGGTGTCATCAAATGTTTAACTTTTTATATTGCCTCATGGTTTGTAAGAAAATTGACAAAGCTGATTACCAGAACCTTCTGAAAAGTTATTGTGCTCTAGATTATTTTGAAAGTGGCACAGTATACAGAGATAGGAAGTTAAGCTGACTCACAACAATCAGTAGTCAGAAGCCTGTTGTATACTTTTGTTATGTAATTAAAGTGTTTTCTCCAAAATATGTTTATTGAGTGGCATTACCAAATCAGAAGAATAATTCTTTGTTTATGTTAATAGGAAGAAAGTGTGTGCGGAGGGCCAAGAGCAAGCTGTAGAGTCGAAAGCCAGGTCAGTTTTAGTGGCGTTTCACAGAGGGACTAGAGCAAGTTGTTGTGTTGTTATCCCACTTGCTTCCTTCAAAAGCCACTTGTTTATTGCCTGTGTTCGCCTTTTCTAACAATCTATTAACATACAAATTATATTTTTAGCCAGTACTGTATTCTAGACATTACTACCACTGCTGCTGCATATCCTACTACTATTAATACCATTAATACTACTAATATTTTGAAGTTTATCCATGCATGGCCTTCTTTATCTATGTGACATACATACATACTGCTGCATACTGTATATTTTTAGTACAGTATTTATATAGTGGGTATAAATTGATCTGTACAGACATATAGTATACTTGATATAAACAACTTCTTATGCATACAGTGTATATACATTTTGAATACTTATACCCTTACTGTATTCTGCAGACACATTCATAAACATTCTCAGTGGCCCGAAACAGGCTGCTTTTGGCATGGATCAGTCAGTTGCAGGGAAAGCAACTATTTCAGATCTCACTTTATATCTAGGGATGTGCTCTACATGTTACCTGTACCTTGAAACAGTTCAGTCATTGGACATATCTTTGGAAAAAGGAATTTTTTATCGCTATTGCTTTTATCACATGTTATCAAATCTAGCTTCTAGAAGCAAAGGTTTTGGGGCTCCTGGATGCCAGCTTAATATCATGTTGAATTAGTTCATTCTGGGACGCAGTGGATTAAACTACTAGCCTTGCCGTCACTGTAGGTAGCTGTGCCAAAAAACTGGTAAATATGAGGAAACCTCTCGCTATCAAGAATAGCTTTTATGATGGAGAAAACATGTATAGGAAGCAAGATGGGTGCATATGTATGTTAAGTGGTTATAAAATTAACTAAAATAGGGTACACCAGATTGAATTAGAAACACAACTGCATGCAGTGAACTGATATAGTCCATTCAGTGTCTTATAACTAAGAGTTAGTTGCTTGCAAGTATTTGAGATGATGGTGTAAGAATCACCTTATTAACCTAAAGATATGTGATGTATAGCAGTGCATTTTAGTGATTAAGGCAACTGCAAAGATTGGGATGAAGTTGAATGGATGATTTTGAATCTATAACTTTGATTTCTAGTTCATGGCTTGATTTTTCTTGATGTATGCATTGAAACATTGAAACGTTTGTTTAAAGTATTTTGAGAACATGATGCCTGAGATATTGTAAAGTGGGGAACTACAAGGATACAAACTGTTGGGTTAAACATTTTACTCCTTTTGTAACCAAGTCTTTCCAGGTCAGGTGCCACAAAGATGTAAGAGTAGGGAGATGAGACTCATGTTGTTTCTGACCAATTTAAGAATATAATTAGGTTCCAAAAAGAACCTGTTGGCAGTCAGAAAAAGAATTTGCTGCTTCTTGGATAGTTGTGATACCATAATGCAAAGGATATGTGTACACTGTTCAATGGTACTTAGCTTAGTTGCCAGTTTTCAGGTTATTTTGACTCTGAGGTAATGTAGGCTCACCTTAGCTAGTAGGTGAAACAGGCTTTTTATTGTAAATTGAGAGGTTGCCTTTTAATAATTATAAGGGGATGTTTGGGACTTTGGTTCTGGTCTCTGCATTTTCCGGCATTTTTAGCTTTAGTAGCCCTAGCTGGTGAAAGTCAAGTGTCTGAATGGATTGCTTTGACATATGCTTCAATCTCAGCAGGTCTCTGCAAGGTTTGTTGGTGATATGAGGATGGGTGGTTTTGTTTAAGCTGGATATGTGTCAGCATGGACTATGTATGCTTTGCATTAAGTTTCTGAATGGGAGGAATTGTGTACCATTTTAGGAGATCATCATCGTGCTTGTGCCAAGGATGTCACGACTGGTAATTGGACACCTCCATTAATCTTGAATTTGAAAGATTTTACAGGCTTTGGCAAACCTTAGTAATCTCACTGATAAAGGTTTGATAAGGAAAGTGCTTGCCTACAATATTGTTATGTAATGGTATGTTTAACTGTTTCATAGGTTTGGTTGCAAATCTTGATACCTGGAAGGAAAGAAGGCCCTCCAGTAGCTTGTTAGGATGTTGTAGTGTAGAGTAAATTGTGGCATGTGTGAGTTTAAATGCATGTCGATATTGGATAAATGTCAAGCAGTACATATCTTATTCAGTTCTAAGTATTGTTAGCACTTAGGTTTCAAAATCTAAACCAGACCTTTTTGTTAAGGAGTTAATATCTTTGGCATGAAGGTAACTGTGACTGTGCACCCAGCTTAAAAGCTAAATAATTAGTATGCAAATCAGCTGAAAATATATTGTTTATGTCCCTGCAAGGTAGTAAAGTAACCCATTGTACAGTACTATATTTGTCTTGCCAGCCTTTGGAACATGGGAGTGAAGGTGATCAGGTACATTTCTTGGCAATTCATTGTTTACTATAACTATAGTCTTAGGGCAATAATGCATTTGGTTAAGAAAATGTAATTTACAAGTCTGAGAGTCATGCTGAGTGAGTGCTTTTGAATATCTGGGCAGATCTATACATAGATCAACTCATAACAGCCAGTACTTTGAGGAAAGGTGGTTTTGAACTTTTCACGTATGGTAAATAGAATTACATTAAAAATATAAGTAAAAGTTGATCAGTGCATTGAATGAAATATGTATAGATAAACAGTGATTGCTTTGATGCTATACCCTATATGGTTACTGAATGCATTTTTAATTTAGGCAAGATCTTGTATGTAAAACTGTAGTACAGTAGACTTAAGATGGTTTGCTTTTATAAAATGAAATATATTTTAGACGTTTAAAGTAATTAATGAGAATAAGAGCATTTATGATATAGAAATGTACCACTGATTGTAGTCTAAAAGAGTAGATTGGATTGGTTTGCAAGTGACAGATGCCAACAGTAAGGAGAGGACATCTTGATTTCAAGAAAACTAAAGAAATAAACCAGCCTCCTTAAATGACTTACGCTGTGCTAGTGTGGCCTAGGCGGTGGACTTGAAGATAGCTTACTGCAATTTAGATACCGCATGTCATTAATTCTACCATAAACAATGGCCATCCTTGACTATTCTCTATGCTAGAATGACTGATAAGTTTGGTTGAGTGCTCCAGTTGTTATGATGAGACAAATCTTAATTATTTAAACCAAATACAATTCAGCTTGAATGCAGATGAAAAGAAAGTCTCACAGTTCTTAAACTAACTTATTCAAATGTAACTGTAAAATATATGTTGAAGTGAATTAAGGAAATAATTATGAAAGATTAAGAGGGAATGGCTTGTAAATTCGTATTCACATTTTTGCTTAGAAAAGAACAATACCTGTTGTGTACTCCCTGTTTATGCTACAGAATACAAACTTGTGTAAGTTAAGGTATTCTGGAATTGGAATAGGCTACACTAAATTCAAGATTGGTAAGTCCTCTAGGCTCACTGGTACCCTCAAGGTGAATGATAGATGAGATCTTTAGCTGGCTGTAACAATTGTATCTTGTAGAGCATATCCCAAGTGACACAGTGAGATTAGAAGTAGTTTCTTTCTTTGAATGCAGGCTGTTTTGGTTCGTCCAAAACTGTCTCTCCACAGACATTTTACAAGCGAACCTTGGAAGCATGGTTGGTTTTAAGGGAGGCTTGATATCCTCCTTCAAAATGCATATCAGGTTGAATTTTTTTTTTTACTTATAAAGGAGATTGAATCTAATTACAGAAAGTTTTTGTGCTCATGTCTTCTGGATAGCGGATTATTGACCAACTGTTTTGTGTCCGATGGTGATTGGGTTTGTTGCATACCCTCAGGACAATGATGTGACTCCTATTTTTGTTAAACTAAATAGCATATACCATACATTCTGAGCATACATTGTAATAATTAGCATGTGTTTTTTTTATATAGATACATAGTTGATATTAATACTGTGTCAGTATTCAGGTTGCATTAGTTGTACTGTCAAAATAGTATTTAGTAATTTTTTTTTATTTATAATAACTCCAGTAATATATTTACTATATATATTATATATATACATATATCTATGTATGTATATATATATATATATATGTATTATATATATATATATATATATATATATATATATATATATATATATATATATACAGTATATATATATATATATATATATATATATATATATATATATATATATATATATATATTATATAATTTATATATACGTATATGTATATACATATTATAACTTACTAACTAATTATGTAATTGTATTATGAGTAATTTTATTTTACTTACTATAGCATCAACTGTGATAATTTATTTTAATGAGTATAATTTAAAAGTGTATTATTTTGTGTGAAAAGTGGGCCTTAGCTATAGAGTTTGAGTGTCAAGTTACTAGTAGTATGCAAAAATTAACATTCTTAATCAGTACTGTTCTGTGTTATTTCTTAAAATAACCAATTTCCAAATTATCATACATTTTGTGGAAGATGTTTAGTAAACGATGATAAATTTCCAGGGCAAAATTTATTCGCTTAAACTATTTTCATGTCATACATTGTGTAGCATTTTGGTATTGATTGTGATGCTTCTATAGTGACTGTTGATTTGCATAAACTCTCGTTATCCTGAGGATATGAAAGAAGCCGCTTTGCCGCAAAGAAGTAATTTTTCCTCCAGCTCTTAGAATTTTTCAGAGCATTTAGTCCTGTTTTGGTAGGTGCATAGTTATTGTACTAGTCACTTATTGTGCACTGATCTTGTTAGTGATACTGAGATATCAAGTTAGGGTGATGGCAGTTTGGACAAACAGCGAACACAAGAACGTTGCTGTTTTATAGTGTAGGGCAACGATGCATCTTGATTGGAATGCCCCTTCCCTTTTTTTTTTTTTTGATACCGTATATACAGGCCCATGCATTTTTGATTAACCTTCATTTTACTATTAACATAAACAGGTATAATGATGTCATTTGAAATTCCATTAATTAGGAAACATGATTGGGTTAAAGGTAAGTTCATGTACTGCAAAATAGTTAGTGTGTCTGTCATTATATTTAGAGTACTGTATTTGTATTGCATAACTGGCATTATATGAAACTATTATTGCATTTTGTTCTTTGATGGTTTACTGTTTTTATAGACTTAAGTCATTCGCTATGTTCTAGGCAATTTTGTCCTTGTGTAATTTTTAGTCTTATTCAAAGAGTGCAAATACTCTTGATGAACATACCATTAACTTTCTTAGCAAGCATCAAAGTACAGGTTTTTTATTGTCAAAGTATTATTTATGAAGCAGTGAAGTGCAGCTACCTTTACTAGTAGGAATTAATAATTTCTAGTTCGTCTGGCACCAACACTTGTACAGAATGCTGCAGTGTTTTACTTTCAATTTGCACATGTGATTCCAATTAAATAAGCATATTTAGTTTGCATAACTGATTGTATTGATAATGTCAGTTCATCGCTGTATAGTATGATCTTCAGAATGAAAAAATCTTCTCTTCCACCATGAAAGTGTGTTGATTAAATTGAATCTTGAATGACATTTAAGTAATCGTACCACTAAAATTTTCAGTGAGGAGGGAGGGTGGAGTCTTGTTTATGCTTTTTTAGCATTTAATTATATTATGTATATGTTGTGGAGGTTTATTTAATGGTCAATAATCAATGTACAGTGGACCAACACCTAGTACAGCATCATCAAAGAATGGCAAACAAGCCTTGCTTTGCTACTCGGATATATACAGTAGATGGAAAGTAGTCACAGTGTCATTGTTGGGTTATGAATAGGTTGTGTTCGTGTGGGATGGTATTTTTGACTGTTCAGCAAGTTGTGGTTTGCTCTCTGAGGCAGAATTAACCAGTGGGACTGATGCAGTCAGTAGCTGTAAAGATGTGTTATTAGAAGTCATCTTGAGGAAGTGGGCCTTTATCAGGCACTAGAGGGGAAACAGAGGGTAATTTTGTAGCTCCTGTTGCTGTTGAAATCATGCTATTGTTCCTCAAGGCCGAGAAAGTGTCACTGAAGTGGTTAGATGTATGTTTCATTTATATATAACATTTCACCATTTCACTTGTTCTTTAACTGCATTTATCAGTTTAACACTGGCACCTGTTCATTACGAGGATTCAAAATAAACATGTTTTAGATTTGATGTTGGAAAAGAATGTTCTATCATGTTTACTTTTTTAGTTTACCTTTTTATTTTATAATTGTGAGGAATTATGTCAAAACTCCGAAGCAGTGTCTATAGTCTTGTTGGGCCATGAACAATTAGAGAAACTATCAGAGTTTTACCAGAAATTGAGGTTAATTAGGAAAAAACATCCAATAACCTTAACATTATTGAGGATTGTGGTTACCAACACCGTCAGAATTTATCTGTAAAAGTATATGGGGAAGAGCTTCATTTTAGTAAACACCCAAAGCTCATTTCTGTAGGCGAAAGATTGCCCTTCAGCTGAAGGATAAACATTACTTTTCAGTGGACAAGTCAAACTTCTGGTATGTGAATAGTCATGATCTCCACTTTCAGCCGAATATCACCAAATGATTGTATTCATGTTTGTTGTGTGATGGACGATGGGGAAAGCTATTAGAGTTACCTTTGTAAATAATTGGGGAGGGAGAGAAACTCATGTTGAGCTCCAAAAGGAATCAGTATTAGTTGTACACGATGGGGTTGGTCAGAATTTGACACTGCACCTGAAAATTTACTGGTACAGGATGTTATTTCCGTAGGAAACGATTTTTGAGTGTATAAAAACGTCATTTATTACGGAATGAGCAACGCTGGAACACATTAAGTCTGAACATTTTAACTCGTTTAGTGGTTGTTGATATGAAAGTTTGTGTAGGATGTGAAAACGGAAATCAAAAGCATTTCATTTAATCTGTTTTTGCAGACCTACTTGCATTTATGACACTCGATTTTCACTTACTGAATTACTGTATCTCTGAATCGATGCAAAAACTTAATCGAATTTTAACTATTATAATTTTTCTGACAGACTCCATTTAGCAAATAGACAGCCAGTGTGTTTCATTTAAATGACACTTGCATCATTATATAACAAATTTTGTTTTGTTAAATTTTCGTTCTTTGAAGTGTTCATTCGTCTCTAGCTGCAACCCCTTTCATTCCATTTACTGTGCTTTTGTTCATGTTCCCTTCCATCTTACTTCCCACCCTCTCCTAAGAATTGTTTCATGGTGCAACTGCTAGGTTTTCCTCCTGTTACACATTTAAAGCCATTTTACTCGCAGTTTCCCTTTCAGCACTAAATGGCCTCATAGGTTCCAGCGCTTGGCCTTTGGCCAAAATTTTGTATTCCATTCCATTCCAACACAAGATCGCGTGAATGATCATTGGTGCTGCGCTTAGTTGTATGGATACAGAGTTAAGCTCGAGAACATAAAGTAGATTTGTCCTCGACGCGGAGGTTTTTGTAGCTCACTGGCTCATGGATTTCGGAGAATGGATTCGGTGTTTACACGATTTCGAAAAGAAAAACGGACAAAGTGTTTACTTGTATCTTAGACGATAATTGTTTTTTAGAAGAAAAGCGATACTCACGTTTTCGGGATCCATTGTCTATTTGATGTATTTGTAAAGACATCTCTTTGGCGTGTGGGAGGGGGCGGAGTTGCGTGGGCGTGCGTGGCTTGAGTTTTAAGGTGGGGAAACTGTCGTCCGATGGTGGTGGTTGGTGTTGGGGGGGAGGGGAGGGGGAGTGTCGGCCTCTCCTACGGTGGGAGGATGGCATAGCTTTAAAGTTGGGTAGCGAGTTAGGTGCGTGTTTAGAGTCGCCGCTCCTCCGACTAGATTTGTATCATATTAATTTGATTTTCTCTCCGAGTGAGAGTTTTCTTTTTTTTAAGATTTAAGCGATTTCCACTAAAAGGGGATGGCTCCTAAGTAAATACTGGAAACGAGAACGATCACTGCTGAATGATGGAGGGACTCTCCTTAACGAATACTTCTTTAAAACGAGCTTCTTCATTCATACGCCTACAAAGATTACTCACTAGCATCATATCAAACCCCCCCCCCCACACACACACACACACTGCGCCATTCGCCTCCTTATCATGTACATACACTCAAATATCCTGCTTTCTTTTACTTCATCTATTCATCCCATTCTAGGTCTTCTCTCCTCCTTCCTCCCAACACTTCCAAATTGTGTACTAGTTTCGCCAACATATCATCCTTTAGTCTTTTCACATGACCCAACCATCTCGAAACATGATCCATCCTTGCACCCTTTCACCACTCCTACTTCTATTATGAAACCTTAATGCTCAGAACAGTGTACCTCCGTACCAGACATCGTCAACGTCTTAAATATTCTCCCTTAATCATTTTGGTCATAAGCTTTCTGTCTAGACTCACAGGGTTCTGTCCACACCAAACCATCTTCATAGTATACTGTTGGATTACAGTAAAAGACATTCACATGCCATCTGTTTTACCATCTCAGTTAAAAGTCTAATATACACCTTTCGTGGTATACCAAGCAAAGTTATGCCTTAAAGTAATTATTACAGTCCCTTCTATCACCTTTACCCTTATACAGAGTAGCAATTATTCTTCTTACCTATTCCTTTGGAACTTTTTCCTCATGGAGTCGTAGCATATACAGCAGCTATTCAGTCACACTTTCACCACCATACTGCACAATCCTACTTGTTGTCCCATCTGTCCAGGTCCTCCTTTTATCCTGAACGGTAACTTCCACAGATATTCTGAGACTTATCCTGACCCCTTTACTCTTGCATAATTTAGCTCTCTCTCTCTCTCTCTCTCTCTCTCTCTCTCTCTCTCTCTCTCTCTCTCTCTCTCTCTCTCTCTCTATATATATATATATATATATATATATATATATATATTATAATATCAAGAGTAAACATATACATACACAAGTCAGCAGTGCTTACCAGCCTGTTTCTGTAACAAAAGCAAAACAAAATTCAGATGAAAGTATCAGTGAAAAAATAAATTGCTGATTGATAGCTTCAAGTACTGTATTTTAGGATAATGCGTTTGTATTTATTGCTACTTTCATGCTGTGTCGTTCTATTCCCACTTCTGTTTTCCCAAACTTTAAATCTTGCACCCTTCGGAGCCAAAATTGTCTGATTCATTAAGTAGATGCAGTATCAATCCTGTATGGGTTGCCTGTCCCACTGAGGCCTGAATTGTAAAATAATGCTTATTGTAAAGAATACCCATTATGAAAAAAACATCCATTACAAGAGATACCTTGGCACCCTTGTGCAGTATTTCATTTGGAGTCTGTCACCTGTCAGCTGTTTGCCACGTTTCCTTTCTGGAGCCTTGACATGTTCAGTGCGCTCCTGGTAGCAGGAGGGAGACGCGATCGTATATGTTTTTTTATCCTCACATTTCTTTCGCCGCGAAATTGTTGCTGTTTTGAGTAGTTTTTTCCGCCAGTGCGAGTATCATATTGCCAGCGAAAATAGAAAAATGACATTCCTTTTAGAGCTTGACGTCCTTAGAAGGACGGGAGTGGGCGTGGCACTTCCCCTGTCCCCATATACCATCCCCTGTCCCCATATACCAGACCCTGTCCCCATATACCAGACCCTGTCCCCATATACCAGACTCTGTCCCCATATACCAGACTCTGTCCCCATATACTATCCCCTGTCCCCATATACCAGACCCTGTCCCCATATATCATCCCCTGTCCCCATATACCATCCCCTGTCCCCATATACCATCCCCTGTCCCCATATACCATCCCCTGTCCCCATATACCATCCCCTGTCCCCATATACCAGACCCTGTCACTATATACCAGACTCTGTCCCCATATACCATCCCCTGTCCCCATATACCAGACCCTGTCCCCATATACCATCCCCTGTCGCCATATACCAGACCCTGTCACTATATACCAGACTCTGTCCCCATATACCATCCCCTGTCCCCATATACCAGACTCTGTCCCCATATAATATCCCCTGTCCCCATATACTATCCCCTGTCCCCATATACCATCCCCTGTCCCCATATACCAGACCCAAGACCGGATAGAAGAGGAGGGGTGAATGAAGCCTAGCGTCGTGGAAGCTTGGCAGAAGTTTGTTTGAGCCGCTTTAGGTTAAAATGAGACGAAAACAATCAGCAGAGGGAACGAGTTGAAAACTGCTTGGGTTTCTGAAGTGCTACAGCTTTTATTAGCTGTTTTGTATGGAATTCTTCATTCTTCTCTGCCCAGTGTATCCTGTCCCAAAAGTGACGCGAATTACTGAGGCAAGTTTGGCGTCTCCTAAGACCAGAAGTAAGATCAGATAACCTAAGAAAGCTCTCTAAATTTTCCCTCACCTCTTCTTGTTTCAGCCAAGGTATATTTGGACTCAATCAGTCACAGGTTCAAGGAATTGCAGAAAACTAGGCCAGAATTTTTGCAGTTCTTGGTTCCCTCCTCCCCCCTCCCCCCTCCCATTCTCTTTTGGCGGAGTGCTGAAAAGAGGGAATGCTGCTACCTGGAGTGATGCGGAAGTGCTAAATTTAACCGCTTTATTCCAGTTCATTAATTTCATGCTGGCTTGTAAGTCACATCCATCGGGTGGAATCCAGGAAAGGGAAAATTTCCCTGGAGTCAGGGTGGATGTGGCTTTTTGCAGGGACTGCCTCTTTCTGGACCCTTTTCTGCTCTCTCTCTCTCTCTCTCTCTCTCTCTCTCTCTCTCTCTCTCTCTCTCTCTCTCTCTCTCTCTCTCTCTCTGGCCTCGAAGCTGAACGACCTGCCTGTGCTCGAGGAGGGACGAATGGACGTGATCATAAAAATTTAGCTTGCCGTTTGACCTACGCAATTAATTATGTACCTAGGTATTAGTCGTCTGTTGTAGGCCGCAGCTGGGTTGTAGATAGAGAGGAGGAGACAGGTAAAACACCAGCAGACGTGGGCGTTCATGGCGCCGTCAAAAATATATGCGATCCAAGCGGGTGGGCCTCGACTAGGTCTTTCCCCCCCCCCACCTCTCCTATGTCTGAATCGCCCCTCTTGTGCCTGAAATAAAAATTTTCTCTCTCTCTCTCTCTCTCTCTCTCTCTCTCTCTCTCTCTCTCTCTCTCTCTCATCGTAAGCCCCTTGGCTAAGCCGTAATTTGATGATGAAGTTGGAGCCCAGAGGCGTAAAACAAGATTAAATTGGGTCCTATCGCCATATGGCCCCATCTGGAACATCCTCTGGGAAGAATTAATGTGCAATTTATTTGTCTGTTCAGACAAACGGATTAAAACTTCCTGGAACCTTCCCTCATTGCTCTGCACTGACATGGCACATGTAATTCATGACGTAATTTCAGGGAAGATGGTATAATTCCAGGGCATGCGAGGTTCGCCTCCATTGTTGCGAACTCTTGCCTCTAGTTAAGGAAGTGGTTTCCCTTTTAATCCTGAGGCGGCGAATGATTGGGAGGTTACGCCCCTTTGTCTTCTTATCAGTCATACACTGATAATAACGTAATGATAACACTATACCCTTTTCAATTCTTGGCCGTGTAAGAATACGGAAGACAAACATTGGGCCTCAACTAAAATCTCGATTTTTGTGTAGAAATTGCCATGTTTGGTTCCGAGTAATTGTTTGTTTTTACTTATTACTTTTCTGGACAATAACCTGTTTTATAAGCATTAAGCTATCCCATGTATCACATTATCAGCCACTTTTCCTATATGAACAATTTTTGTTCACATTCTAAATCGTATCCTGGAGTATTATATGAAATGACCTGCTCGTAACGCTATGGAGAATTCTAGAAATAATGAATGAGGTCATGTCTCGACTGTTTCTTGTCTCGGAACTTTTTTTTGAACTAATAATGGTAATGACTGTTTAAGACAAAGCATAACACAAAGAGGATTAGAACCTACGTTCCTTTTCACTTTATCCGGCTCTTGATTAAGACTTGCTCTTTACTTTTTTTTTTTTTCTTAATCGGGGAATACTTATTGCGTCTTATTTCTTGAGGTTAAATTCAGTGTATAAAGAAATTCTTACGTGTGTAATCAGTATTTAAAGTGAATATATTTTATTTATTTAGTATGGTAGTAATGTTAAAGTCAAAGGATTTTAATAGAGGTTTTAGAAATGAGTATAAAGAGTACCAGTGAAATATATGAAGTATTATTCAGAATAATTCTCTTCTTTGTTGGAGTTTTTTTCTTAGGTAGGTCTCGTAATTGTATTCAGTTTTGATGTGCCTTATATTGTCAGTTTTAATTACATAAAAAAAAGCAGTGAACAGGCCACATGGAAATTATTTTGGTAAAATATCTTAACGGAAGAGTAGCTTCATGTTTATATTTTTCAAGACCAAAATCCCCATAGTGGGATAGTGTATTACTTAGGCTCGTTGCAGCGTTCCTTCAGCCCCTAGCTGCAACATCTTTCATTCCTTTTACTGTACCTCCGTTCATTTTCTCTTTCCTCCATCAGACTTTCCACCCTCTCTAACATTTTTTTTTCATAGTGCAGCTGAGAGGTTTTCCTCCTGTTACACCTTTCAAACCTTCTTGATGTCGATATCCCTTCCAGCGCTGAATGACCTCATAGGTCCCAGCGCTTGGCCTGTGGCCTAAATTCTACATTCTATTCTAATATATTCTGTTCTATTGTATTCAAGGCCACTGGGACTGGAATTAAAGCCCCTGTTTACCTGAGACCCGAAGAAGCGACAGACTTAACTCTTGAAAAAGGAAATTTGATAAAAATAAAATTTTATAAAGTCGGGAAAAACAGAAGCTGGAAGAGAGACACCAATTTCTGCCCAATCTCCGAGAGTTTTGTTTTTTAAAAGGCTTAAATACTTTACCATCCGATTACTGTGGAGTAGTGTCGGATTAGCTGTTGGTCAGGAGACCCCCGGGCACTCGGCGGATTTACTCGTTTAGTTTCTTCTGGAAGGAACTTGATCGTAGTCGTTCAGCTTCGTTTTCTGTCAGGGGCTGGAAATTAAATTGTTTAGCCAAACGTCATTGAATTTTTGGTATATCGAAGAGAGGGTTATTTTATCGGTCTTTTTTTTATATATGTTGAAGAGGGGAGTTATTTGAGTGCTATGAACTGGCGTGAAAATGACAATGAAATCAACGCTTGTAATAGTTTTTTGTTGTTGTTAAAAATGATTATTTAGACTAAAAAAATGAAGCTTTAATATTTATCTAATTAGATACTTCGATGAAAATTTCGTATAGTACTTTCATAGGTAAAATTCGTATAGTCCTTACATATAAATGCGGGGTTTGAGATAAGATATCATTCCTTGAGACAGAAGTTGAAATAAATCCAAGAAAACTAGTGGGGTGCAAATGAAATGTAGTTATTGTGTGGTTGTGAAAACGATGTCTGTGACGATAATAAATATGATGGCCTTTTCTGTGGGAGCAGTCTTTTAAAACTACTCTGTTTCATTTCTTCAAGTCCCAGTAACTTCAAAGAAAACGGTGCGCTGTACAGTAGGCAGCGTCCCTACGGCCTTTCAGCTGCAACCCCTTTCATTCCTTTTACCGAGGTCTATAGGTACCTCCGTTCATATTCTCTTTCTTACGTCTTACTTTCCACCCTCTCCCAACAATTGTGCCGACATTATTTTAAGCGCTAAATGACCTCGTAGGTCCCAACGCTTGGCTTTTGGCCTAAATTTTATATTCCATTCCTTTCAAGTCTCGGTATTTTTGGCCAGTGTTATTTACCCGCTTCGTGTATAAATTTTATTTTTATGTTGGCTTTGTAATAACCTGCATTTTGGAACTGGTTTTAATGATTTCTTTTATGACTTTTTTAAGCATTGTTTCCAGTAATTAATATCCGTGAGCTGGAATCAAATAGATTTTCGATTTTTCATTAGCAAAGTATGCCCGATAAACACCGCCGGAACAAAGGGCATTTCAGGATCGTCATGCCTCATGTGAGTCTCTTCTATCGGGTTTTGCCTAAGCCTAAAACGAGTGCTCAGAAGTTTTTCTAAGAGTAGGAGCCTGTTTTGAGTGGTTGGGGGGCTACAATGAGGCCCGAGATGCCAAAAGAGTATCTTAGATTTGGCGAGGTGATATTAATCATGACGAAAATTAAATCGTATCAAATGCAGCTTGGAACTGAGTGAAGCAGAGTTTCTCTCTCTCTCTCTCTCTCTCTCTCTCTCTCTCTCTCTCTCTCTCTCTCTCTCTCTCTCTCTCTCTCTCTATCAAATGCAGCTTGGAACTGAATGAAGCAGAGTTAAGTTCTCTCTCTCTCTCTCTCTCTCTCTCTCTCTCTCTCTCTCTCTCTCTCTCTCTCTCTCTCTCTCTCAAATGCAGCTTGGAACTAAAGGAAGCAGAGTTATCTCTCTCTCTCTCTCTCTCTCTCTCTCTCTCTCTCTCTCTCTCTCTCTCTCTCTCAAATGCAGCTTGGAACTGAATGAAGCAGAGTTAAGTTATCTCTCTCTCTCTCTCTCTCGTTCTCGTAATTGGTAGTATTGCAATATGGTTATCCGTATTTTTAAAACAAGATTATGCTGAAGCAGGGCTTCAGTGGAGCCGCCTCTGGTGTTCCTCCTAATGTTTGTATGTGTATAAGCCATAGATATACCGTATATACACGGGAATACATATTTGTTGTTATTCCGCATGTATACATATACATAAGAACAACACAGCAACGCAAGATCTCTCTCTTCCTCTTTTTGCGCTTTCTTTTATCCCGATGTAATAAACCAGCCTGTCCACGATTAGATCATTGTTTGGGAAGAATGGGGGAGATAAAGAAGCGCTGATTAATGACTCTTTCGCAATAAAAGGAAGCATCGACTCCCCTTCCTTGATTAGTTTCTGGGTATACGCTTTTGTTTTCTCTTTTTCATTTGTTTTCCTTATGCGGTTGTTTTTATTCCATATGCTGTATAATTGTTTTTTTTTTCTTGTCTTATTTTTTCTCCTTTGATTTGGAGGTTTCTGGCTGGCATGAGGTGTTGTCTTGTGGATAGTTTATTATTTATTGGGCGTAAACGACTGCTATTTTCGTTGTTTTTTATTTTAAGTTTTTCTCCCACGTAGCTGACCTAATGTTCCCATTCAAGAGGCGTGCACCGTTTATTGGAATTTTGTTACTGATTTGGTGATTGTAAGAAAATGCGCGGTGAAAACTATTTAAAAATGATTCCTTGTTGAATTATGCAACGACACGTTCCTTCCTTATACATCTTTCAGATATGTAGAAATATACTTTTAGCATAGACGTTGTTTATCTGAACAAATGCTCAGTAATAAGAAATGTCCTTGCCAACAGAAATACATTGTGATAGTGACATTTTTCTTTCTGAATAGAGTTTCAGTAACCTTTAATCTCCAGAAATATTTTATTAGGATAATGAGATATCTTTCTGAACAGATGCTCAGTAATAAGAAATACTATTTCTCATGCGAAAGCCTTCCTCAGGGGTCGAATGCCGCCCGGGGCTAGATGAAGATAGTTGATTGCCCTGCCCCTTGGGTATTAATATCAAAATTTATTTTCAGCATCTCACTCCACTTCAACGCCTCCCCCTGGTTACCTCTTGGCCTGGGGTACCTAGGGATATTGAGTATTGGGGTTTCCGCCCACTTAGTCTTCGTAATAAGAATTAGTCACTAAAATGAGGCCGTCGCATTGTAAGGCCTACGGAAGAATTATGAAGAGTTCTTGGAGTGTAGGGGTCGCAGGTAGAAAGAAGTGGTCAGAGTTATGACCTCTTCAGCTTAATACGAAGAGGTCTGGTACGTGATGGGCGGGCCGCCCGAGAATAGGGAGATTTTTATTTGTATTATTTTTTGTTACGCAATCTGTCGATTTGTGTGTGTTCGTCTGCAAGGAGCGGGTTTCAGTCTGGAGTGTATTGCGTTCTCAGGTCAAGTTGGTTTCTGTGCGCCTGGCTGCTTGTGTAAGTGTCTGTGTGTTGTAATATATGGTTCATTAATTTTTTTGTCCTATTTATTAATTAATTCAAGTTGATTGCTTTTAACGCCGTGTCTCATCTGGGGTGGGGGCAGGGGGCAGTGGGTGTTGTCCTTAAAAGGGTTGCTCTGATCTGTTGTGGGATAGTGCTAACCATTTTTGTATTTATGATTACAAATTTTTCCCCTTTTTTGCTTAAATTTAATAATCAGAATAGTTTAATCTCTCTCTCTCTCTCTCTCTCTCTCTCTCTCTCTCTGTATATACATATATATGTATAATTATATACTGTATATATAATTATATATATATATATTATATATATATTCATTCTTCTGTATATTTTTAGCATTTTCGTTATAAGTAAATAATATCTTGACGTGCAATCCCTCTTTCCACATTTGAGTGTTCGAGCCACCCTCGTGCACCGCGATGATGTGTATGATACGTACTTACTGAACGTGCACCTCGAATTAATCCTCGCAGCCGTGCCTTCTGCACGACTCTTTCCGTCATGAGCTTTTGATGCGGGTATCAGGGTCCCGGAATTTCTGCTCTGTTGTCCGCTTCACAATGCTGTCCATTGAAATGATTCGTGTTCGAGAATATTGTCATTAAATGGCACTGCGTGACGCAGTGGTTTATCGTGAACTTGAGAGTCAATTGTAAGGGTATTGACCTAGGTACGTACTGGCAGCTAGGTGATATTCCTTGCGTTCATTAAATATAGATGATTTTTAGTTTTCTGTAAAAGAAAACTGTTGTGCCAGCTTTGTCTGTCCGTCCGAACTCTTTTCTGTCCGCACTTTTTCTGTCCGCCCTCAGATCTTAAAAACTACTAAGGCTAGAGGGCTGCAAATTGGTATGTTGATCATCCACCCTCCAATTGTCAAACATACCAAATTGCAACCCTCTAGCCTCAGTAGTTTTTATTTTATTTAAGGTTAAAGTTAGCCGTAATCGCGCTTCTGGCAACGATATAGGGTAGGCCACCACCGGGTTGTGGTTAAAGTTTCATGGACCGCGACTCATACAGCATTATACTCAGACCACCGAAAGATGGATCTATTTTCTGTGGCCTCGACTATATGATGTACAGAAAAATCGATTGCGCCGAAGAAACTTCGGCGCATTTTTCACTTGTTCAACCGTGAGACTGGTTTTCATGCAGGAGTCTGTAATGGCTTTTCGATTGGAAGACTGAAATTCCTCGTATGCAGAAGGCTGGAGTGACTTATATTGTAAGGAATGATTTGCAAATTGAGAGATTGGAATTTCTCCTCATGTGGAAGCTTGGAATGGCTTTTCGATCGAAAGACTGAAATTTCTTGTAAGCAGAAGTCTGGAACGAAGTAAATGGGAAGGAATGGCTTTTTAATTGGAAGGCTGGAATGCCTTTCATGCAGAAGACTGAGATGGATTTTAGACTGGAATACTGGAATTTCTTGTCAGCAGGATGCCAGGATGATTTTGATTGGAAGAGAATAATGGCTTGAAATGCTGCGTTAATTGAATTTTGCCCCTGCAAGGAAAGTGAGAGGTAAATGATGACAAACTCGCATCATGCGAAACGACAGGATAAAAGATTTAAGGCACTACCTTTAGGGGTTGGGGGGGTGGGTGGGGGAAGACATCGTGTCAGAAACGCTTTGGTGATGCCGAATTTAGGCTTTGGATGCCCTTGGATGTTGAATGCGGTAAAGTGCAGACTATTCCAACTTTTTTCTGGGCGACTGTTGACTGACGCATGTATTTTATTTTCATGCAGATATTTTATTATACAGTGCTAGAAGGCTTATTGGTCCTTTAATTTTTTAAATATTTACTTTTCCACATAAGGATATCATAATACCTTGTTTAGTTTTTCTCCTGCTCTGAGTGAATATGCGCATTTCGATCAGCTGGAACAACAATAATAATCAGATTGGTTTTCTCAGACCAGAAGACGAGCGTTCGATTCCTGACCTATGTTGACTTGAGCAGTGAATTAGGTACGAGGTATTTAGGCGCTTTGGTGTGTCGCAGTCATTGTGAAAGAGGACTCTTAAGGGGTTAGTCCCGTCAGTCTCCATTCCCGTTCCCTTTCCTGCATCTTGCTGTCCAGCTTCTCTAATTATTACTGTTAAGTGCAGTTGTGGGCGTTTCTCCCAGTTTCACCTTCTGCTTCTTTTGCTGCCTCTTGCTGTCCAGCCAATCATACTTCCGCTTTTCACTGTCTTAAATGGCCGAAAGTGCTGTATATGTATATACACTATACATATATACATTATATATTATATATATATAATATATATATATATATATATATATATATATATATATATATATATATATATATATATATATATATATATAGATAGATAGATAGATAGATAGGGTTTATATCCTGAATGTCATAATTCATTCATAAGGTTGACAACTTTGTCTCAAACAGGAGGGTCTGAAAACTGGAAGACTAACGTCTAGAGCCACATTCGAAAAGAGGAAAAGGTTCATGGTAAAAAAAAATGATAATGTCTGAAATAATTCATAGTATTCATACAAAAAAGATCTCATTTTCTTACCTGACTTGCGTGAAACTCTTCGTGACACTTCCACCTCCCCCCTCCAACCTTCTCCCCCCCTTACCACACCATCATCTCCCCCCCACCCCCCACCCCACACCATTCTCGGTTCCAACGGCCTTTTGTTCGTTTCTCTTCGATTAGTTCAGCAGCGTTCGTGACTGGACGGAGCATTGCTATGCGGGTTTTGCAGATTGCATTTCTCAGGCAACTTTTTACTTTGTTTTTTTAAATGACGTGAGTTAGCGTACTGTTATCGATTTTCCATGCTGCCTGTGATAAAAATCACTGCTAGTAGTAGTAGTAGTAGTAGTAGTAGTAGTAGTAATGTCATGAACATTTAAGTTTAGAAAACTCTCAGTGGTTATTTTGGAAAAATATTTTTTTTTAATATAATGATGACAAAAATAATTCCATTGATGATTGGAATTTTTTAAATTCTTTTTATTGAAGATTGCTAAAGTCGTTTTTATTTAAAGGAAACCCCGGTTTTAATATTCATACTAATATCCTTGGTACTTGTGACGCCAGTAAAGTTGCTGACCAATCAGTCAGTGAGAAAATAAACAAAGACCAAGTAATGATACGTACATCAGGATTAGTCTCAAAATTTCTAGTTCGAAAGACCGTTAAGCTGTTTCATATATATATATATATATATATATATATATATATATATATATATATATATATATATATTATATATATATATATATATATATATATATATATATATATATATATATATATATATATATATATATATATATATATGTGTGTGTGTGTGTGTGTGTGTGTGTGTGTGTTTATATATAATATATATACATATATATTTACTATATAATTTGTGTATATAATATAATATATAAAAACATGTATATATATATTTATAAATATATTATATATATAATATATTTATTGCATATCCTCATTCCTAATGTAATTAAGTACCCTAAATATCTGTCGGATAATTATGCAGAAATCCTTGATGATGTTACAGCTTTTCAGAGTCTTAATCTGATAACTTCCGGAGTAATCAAATTCCATAACTTTGTTACAGTTTAATATCTTAACTTTTTTGTTATGGTCTGCGCATGGCACGCTTCTCCTTCCTTTCTTACGGTCCCTTTCTCCTCTGGACTTCTTTATTCTTCTTGAGTTCTTGCTTTATACTGTTTGGGTCTTCTTTTGTGGAAGTCAGTCCGACCGGCCAGTGAAGAACAGGAGGAATTTGTTTCTGGTTGTGATAGAAATTCATTTCTCGCTATGATGTGGTTCTGATTCCACAGTAAGCTGTAGGTCCCGTTGCTACGTAACCAATTGGTTCTTAGCCACGTGAAAATAAATCTGATCCTTCGGGCCAGCCCTAGGAGAGCTGTTAATCAGCTCAGTGGTCTGGTTAAACTAAGGTATACTTTTTTTTTTTTTTTCTTGATGGTTGGTAGGGAACAGTTGTTTCCAAGGGAAGGAGTATTGCTGGTACTGTGGTTTTATTTAAAAAAAAAAAAAACTAAGTGGGAAGTTGGTGATTTAATGAAATTTTCTTGTTGTTTTTCCTGTGAAATTCTTTGTGTGTGAATGTATATATAATATATATATATATATATATATATATATATATATATATATATATATATATATATAATATATATATATATATAATATGCATATATGTTTTGTATATATATTAAATGTATTTATGTATATATATATATATATATATATATATATATATATATATATATATATATATATATATATATATATATAAAGATAATTCTTCACTAATAGCTTTTTAGGTTGGAACATGAGAGATAGTGACTTAATGCGCTCAGCAACTCTGCTGTACCGTTGTTATTCTGGTCATAAAAGTCAAAGAACATTGAGCCTGATCTGTGGATGGGTGACCGTAAAAGTGCCAAAAGGAGTCGGCTCATGTGCCCTTGAACAACCTTTGGGAGCGTTTCCTGGGCTAGCAACCTCGTCCGGAAAAAGTCCTGCTACTTTAAAGGCGAGCACCTTTTGAAGCCATCCCTTCAATGTATACGCATTTGGTAATTCAATGTAAAGTTACTATATAGGGAACTTTACGCGAGTTTCGAAACGGTATCGTGTTTTATGCTAAGCGAAGGTTTAATAATAATAATAATAATAATATAATAATAATAATAATAATAATAATAATAATAATAATAATAATAATAATAACAGCAACACTTTATTTCGAATATGAATTCATATAAAATAAATTTACAAATAAATATAGGGGGACGAGTGTTACTTTATTAACTCTTACCTGATACTGTCGGAGCAAGTAATTGTATGATTTTATATGAGAGAGAGAGAGAGAGAGAGAGAGAGAGAGAGAGAGAGAGAGAGAGAAGCGACTGGGTAACCGATTTGAGTGCATGCGTCCGACGAATTGGCTGAATGAATGGCGTTTAATGGCCGAACGGACTTGAATGGGCTCGTGAATGCTACTTATTAAGAAGCAGCTCTCGAAATAAGTGCGTAATCGAGCTCGCTTTCTAGTGGGTATACCTGTCAGCGTCGCTTTCTCTGCTCTTCTCGTTCATCTCGACCTTGAAACGTCTTCCATTTCGATTTCAGTACTTTCGTCAACTCCTCTGTGTTCCCGTAGGGGGGTGGGGTAGTAGTGCCGCCAGTGCACCTCATGCGGTGGACTGTAGGCACTACTTAAGGTTCTTTGCAGCGTGCTTTCGGCCCCTAGCTGCAATCACTTTCATTCCTTTTACTGTACCACCTTTCATGTTCTCTTTCTTCCATCTTACTCTCCTCCTAACAGTTGATTCATAGTGCAACTGCGAGGTTTTCCTCCTGTTACACCTTTCGAACCTTTTACTGTCAATTTTCGTTTCGGCGCTGAATGACCTCATAGGTCCCAGTGCTTGGCATTTGGTCTAAATTCTTTATTCAGTTCAATTCAAGCCTTTTCTGTGTCTTTCCGTTCATTCACGATTCGAATGATTGTTAAATTTCTTTCTGTTCTCTTCTCATTCCGTTCCGGTTTCGATAACGTTCTCATTCCCCTTCCCGGTCACATTACCACCTCCATTCAGGATTCTATATCATTTACTCCCCCATCCCAGTACAGTCCCTCTTCCGTGTCCGTCTTCCCCCAGTCATCCGCCATTCAGGTTTCGATACGTATTCTATCCTTCAATCCCTCTTTCCCGTTACTCATTCTTATTCGTTCATGTGTCTTATTCACCCCCGCTCTCTTCTTGATGTTCGTCTTTCTAGTTGTGTCTCTCTCCCTTGTCATTTAACTTTACCTTCCCCCATCCCCCTGTCCGGCAGGGTATGTATGGAAAGGGGTAGCGGGTAGGGGAAGGGAATGTAAGCAGGTCTCCCCCCGATCGATCCAATACTCATCTCTCCCTTGCACTGACCTACAATCAAGTCACACCTGCGGAACACCTTTGTAAAGCAGTATGTGGTTGGAATGGCTTCTTGCATCACGATAGCAAGCGCATTGTGATTATACATATATATATATATATATATATATATATATATATATATATATATATATATATATAAATATAAAATATACATATATATATATACATACATACATACACATACATACATATATATAATATACATATATATGTATATATATATATATATATATATATATATATATATATATATATATATATATATATATATATATATTTATAATGTGAGAAAAAGCTATTGCTCGTTTTAGCATCTTTCACTAATATATCTGATTATTACTTATGCAATTAATTTAAAACTCATTCGCTGTGACTGCGTAAATGAAACTGTTAAGTGGTTGAAATAGCTACCGTTGTTGGATTTACAGTTAGATATCTGATCGTAGATATAGGTCAGGTGTGTTTAGGTTTATTAATAGGCCACTTTAATACAATTATTAGATTCAGTTAATTTTTCCGAAGTTCGTACAAACAAGCCCACTAAGAATCCATTTTATTGGCCTTTGTTTAGGAGAAAGAGTAACTTTCGTGCGAATTTCTCATTCCATACATAAATCGAAAGAGATTTTTTATTTTATTAATTTATTTCTCTAGTCTTGTTTATCTTGTGCTTATTGTTACAGCTTTTTATTATTCACCATAACTGCTTAATCATTTATCTCAGTTAACAGCTTATTATTTTTCCAGGCAAGCTTAATAATGGATTTTCGAGTGTAATGTAATGCAGTGTTAATTTATCAATGTATGTTAATGACGCATTTTATGTGCATAGGAAAATGAATTCAGAATGAGCGTTTTAAGTAAGCAGTCGCCGTCTAGTGTCGTGTGTTCGCTTCGGCTAATTACCACTGAATATCTCGCTCTTTACGAGCCTTTTAATTATGTTACCGTGTTAATGGAACTGTATGAATAGTACTGGGATGTCTGCCTTGATGGTGTGACGTATATCTGCAAATGCAGAAGGTTCTTAAATACTCTCGAGTAGCCTATCTCGTGTTATGTCCCAAGAAAGGACATAGCTGCTGGTTTTTTTTTTTTTTGTAATGAAGGTCATTACCTAAGATTTTATTTTTTGTCAGTAGATGTTATCAGATCGTTGTTCTAATTCGTTATTGATTTTAATTTTCGGGTAAAATTGATTAAAGGGCTTGCTGGGCACGGCGCTAGCAACCCCATCCCGATGTTGAATCGATTTTGTATAAGGTCCACAATAATAATCAGCGGTAGAATGTGAGATTTTACCATTGATATACTATTGTGGGCCTTATACAAAGTTACTCCTGTTCTCGGCATTGAGAGTTCTACACGATTAAATCGATTGTTCTTTTGGAGCTGCCGGTAATTATACGCAGCCGATATCATTGTAGGTAATTGTGGTCGGCAGATTGAACTCTTCGCTGGATGATTCATGTACTTAAGTATTTTAGTTGCTTTTTCATTCAATAAATATTCAATCTTTGATCTTATTGTCTTATTATTTAGCCAAATTATTAAGGAGAATAAATAATATCGCTCGTACCAAGTGTTACATAGTGACCCCTTTTTGTTAGAAAATGAACCCAACTCGATTTCATGTTCGTTAAGATCAGTAGTGCCCAAGTGTTCATTGCAGCTGCTTTCGTATGTTGTTAACGAGGAGGAGGAGGAGGATAGAACCGCCCGTCTCCAACTGGATCTCATCGTTGTTAATTGAAGTTCTTCCCAGATCAACAGACACGCCGAGTAATTTCCGTGATTGATGAGCCCGTAGGCCTATCTCGAAATACTCGTTTTTTGCCGACGTCTCTAGGCGAGGCGGGAGGGGGAAGGGAGGGAAGAGGTGGGTGGCTGGGGGCATTTAGTTCCGATACGGTTTCGGCGAGCGTACGGAGCAGCGTTTACTTATCGATTACAGTCACTCGCTTCTTGTGTAGTTGGGCTACAAAAACAACTCTTGGCGAAAAGGGAAAGGATTACTCGCTGGTGTTGGATGTGAAGCGACGAGTGAAAAAGGGGAAGTGGATGAGGAGGATGGTTGGAGGAATAAGCGGATGAAATAGATAAGGCCCTGAGAGGATTGGTCGGATGCGGATTCACAGCGGCGTAATGAATGGGGATGGTTTAATGAAGGGGGAGATGATTAGGTAGTATTGGGGTGGAGTTGTCTGGAGAAGTTTGTGAAGAGGGAGGAGTTGGTGATTGGACGGATGGTTAGCGCTGAATAAATTTGTGCAGAAAAATGATTCAAATTATCATTTACTGTGTCTAGGTGTATTTTATTTTTGAAAAAGAGTAAATATAGAGAGGGAGAAAGCGGTTAAGACCATAAGCTAGTGGGGAACAATTTCCATCCAGAGTCGGTCGTGTTGACGAGGGGATTGTTAGTTTTCTGGTTCTCTCCTCGGAACTTGAGCCTGGGTTTCAAGATGTCCCCTTAATCCCCGATGTTTTGTTAGGCCTATTTCTCATAATGTCTCGAGAATGTCGAGAATGCCAGCGTTTTATGAGAGAAAAATAATGGCGTCCACAGATGCTGATACATTATAACGAGCGATTTCGTGTTTTGTTCCTGTTTATGTAATTTATAGAATTTATGTTTGTGGTTTGAGTAAGAATCCTTTTGGCCAAAGACTATTTTCATATTTCCATAGGGCTTAAAAAATTCAGTTAGATGTATTTTCAGGCAGAACGCATCGGAGTTCATTAACAGGTGGGGAATTCAAGAGTGTAATCGCTATCAGCTACTTGTGCATAGTGGAGTTGTTCAAAGATAACGACTCTGTAATCTCAGGCTTTCATGAAGTAAGATAAGGCGACGACCGTGTTGTCAATTATGACCCCAGCGTTGTGTCAAATGCATCACTCAGTCGCGCGTTGTTTATTTTTGTTTCTGTCTCGTGTTCAGCTTCTTCATGTATTTCGCTTTTCGTTCTTTTAATCACCTCCGCTGACGAAGTGGGAAGGAGGGTGCGTATTCGCTCGTCTCGTGTCCGTTTGTTCGTTCGTTTGTTTATCTGTTTGTGTTTCCCTGAATCTCAGAATTTTAATATCTTGTGGAGGGGTGAGCAGTGGGCCAAGGAAGAGTTTTCTTAAATTTTGATATGGATCCGAATGCAAATACAGGGTTCTCTCTCTCTCTCTCTCTCTCTCTCTCTCTCTCTCTCTCTCTCTCTCTCTCTCTCTCTTGTTTGCATGAACGCAAGTGTGTGTGGTTTTGTTTACTTTCCCACTTATTTCGCTTGTATTTCAAATCTTTCCTTTGTCGAAATGTAATAACTTCGGTGAAATTTATTGGCTAAAAGAAATAATCACAGATTATTAGACAACATGATTGTGTTATCCAATCGGTTCACCACCCACCGAACGGCTTCCGCACTGGTTTTAGTGTTCTGTAAAAGAAAACTATTGAGATGGCTTTGTCTGTCTGTTCGCAATTTTTCTGTCCGCCTCGGATCTTAAAACCTACTGAGGCTAGAGGGCTGCAAATTGGTATTTTGATCATCCACCCTCCAATCATCAGATATGCCAAATTGCTGCCATGTAACCCCAGGAGTTCTCGTTTTAACTAAGGTTAAAATTAGCCATGGATCGTGCGTCTGGCACCGCCGAGTCCAATTCCGGAGGCGTCGCCGACGCACCTTTATTTGAATGCATCTGGGGAGCAACTGAGCGCCACCCGGTCGTAGCTGAGAGTTTCGCACTGCAGTACAACGAGAGTTTCATACAGCATTGTACGCTGTACAGAAAACTCGATTGCGTCGAAGAAACTTCGGCGCATTTTTTGCTTGTTTCTTGTGTTACCATAGAAGGACTTCATCTTTTGTCTCTGAAGGTTTTCTTTCGCTACAGAATTTTATTTTCTTTCTTAACCGGAGATTTGCATCCTTCACCGTTGAAAGTCTCCCTGCCTTGCCTTTGAAAGAGTTTCTGAGATAATTTGCTATTGTCTTAGAGGAGTTTCCTCCTTCTTTGAGATGTTCTTTTATCACTGAATATTTTCTTTTGTCATAGAATATTTTTTATATTTAAGATTTTTTCCTTTGAAGAGATTCTTCTTTCCACACTGAAAAAATCTCTCCCTTTACCATTGATGACTGTTCTCCTCCACCATTGAATTTTTTTCCTTTTTTTATTTGACAAAAAAAAACAAAAAAGACTTCCTTTCGCCACTGAAGATTTGCTTTGTTTCATGCACAGTTGATTTACCATTTTCTTCAAGCGTTGCTTCGCCGCTGTCTTCACTAAAGAAGACTTTCTTTCGCCGATTCGTTATTTCTTTTCCGAACAGAAGTTTTTCCTCTTCCTCTTTCCCCATTGAGACTCATTCCCCATTGAGGCTCATCTTCCACCTCCGCTAAATTTTTTTCTTCCCAGGAAGTTTTTCTCCTTTCCTCACCGGAAAGGAGGTTAAACGGTGGTGGAACTTTCTGGTAATAAATCTTGTTCTCCTTTCGAAGGGTTAATTCATTTTCTCAAGGTTTTCTTCATGATCAAGTGAGGATATTTTTTTATTATAGAAATTCAGTTGTGAAAATTTGCTTTTAATATTTTACCTGTTCTTTAGACAGTAAATCTGAATCCTCGATTATTATTATTATTATTATTATTATTATTATTATTATTATTATTATTATTATAAGATGAAGATGAAGATGAAGATGAAGATGATGATGATGATGATGATTATTATTATTATTATTATTATTATTATTATTATTATTATTATTATTATTATTATTAATGGGGTACTCTAGCATTCATATGGAAGAATCCAGACAGAGGAGTATCTGGCAAAAAAAAAAAAAGCTTCCTCAAAGATGAAATGCTGACAAGGGAAAAAATGAAAAACAGAAAGAATAAAATATATACAAAAATAAAGACGGGTCAGCGAACGGAAGTTCTGCTTTATAAAACGCAGTGTATCAGTGTCCTTTAGATGTCTGGCACCGATAGCTATACTGGATTTGAACTCTACGTGTAGACTTGCCGTCGTCCAACCCGGGCCTAGCTTTGTCGTCACTTGAATAGATGCAAAGTGAAAGCCCCTGGTCCAAACTTTGGAATGGTACGTAACATCTCGAGCGTTAGGAAATTCGTCTCGACTTTTGATTTTATATCGTCATTCTTGATACTGATATAACCAACAACAATGGAAATCAGTTATAAGCGAGCAAATATTGACTTTTAAGATAGTAAGGCTCCATCTCGGGGGAAACCTGAAGTATGCTATATAACTTCTTTTACGAAGTTATTTTATAAGAGGCCCAAATGTCAAAGAACCCTTAGATGTTGAAGCCTGAAGATGAGTTGATGTTAGTAGCTGTTGCTGTAACGGTTGTATCCACAGAAAGAATAGAAAAAGAATTGTGAAGGGAAGATCGGAGTCTAGCACATTTGTTGAAAAGCGGTTGCCGATTTTTGATATACTGTAAGTTTGCCACTATTATTATTGGTTTGTTTCCTGTATATCCTGTGACGTATTTCCATTAACTCGTAATCTTCAATTAATTTTGTAATTGTATTTCACTGCTGTGCAGTGAATTGAAGGCTTGAGGATTGATTCTGAGAGATTTACCGGGGATTATATGGGGATTTGTGTAGGTGCGACGGTAGTTGAGAAATGGGTCTCGGGTAGTATCAAGTATTGAGTGTCTTTGTAACTAATGACATTCTCTATTTGACACATTGCCTTGTGTATCCATGTATTTATGTGTAACAAAGATTGTCAGCGCGTGATTAAAACACCTTTAGAATTGGCGTCGTCCAGCCCGAGGCTAAACCCTTCCATATGAGTCGCAGAACGATTGCACCTTGGGGCGAGCTTTGAAATGGTACCTAACGTCTTTGGTTAGAGGTGGTGTCGCGACCCTCTTTAAGGGAAATGGTAGCAGATTTTGACCGGAAAATCGACTTCGCACTGAAAACACAATGTGGCAACACGCCCAGAAAATTTCAAAGTCCTAGTACTTTACAAGTATTTTTTATTGATCCTCAGAGAACCTTGATTTGCTCATGTAAGTTTTTCCCCTTCAAATCGTATCATCTTCCTTATTTTTTGTGCTATTTGGATAATTTGGGAATCAATTTTTACCGTTTAGGTAAACTAGCATTAGCATGTGATAATTACGAGTTAGTGAGAATTTGGTGAAAGTTAGAAGATTTGATACACAGGAATGTGAAACAGCACACGTCCATAACTTAGGTATTAAAATACCAGTGCTGGAAATAACGTATTAATATATACCGGCATAGTTGATAGCAAGCACCATAAAGTAGTTGGTGTTGATAGAATATACAGACCAGTGGGGTAATCCAATCCAGTAAATGAAAAGGCTTGCCAATATTGAGGCACTGGGCATAAGATGTTAGACATTCAAAATACAAGCATAAACACCAACAGGAGACAGGGAAAGGAAAGGAAAGGTATAAAGACATTCTCTGGAAACCTTCAAGAAAAAGCCGATATCCAGTTTGGAATAACCATAATTCTTACAAGCACAAAGTAGGTATATTTTGCTCAGCAGTAGTTTATGACACACTGTATGTAAATGGACCTAGATTGAATTAAGCAAATGTAAATTACATTGTTCGATTTTCGCTCCTGGTGAGGTTAAGTTTAATGATAAACTGGACAGCGAGAAGATCGGAAATCGTTTCTTCTTTTTGTTTACACCAACGTTTCGGGAATCCTTTCCCATCTTCAGGGCTATAAATAGAATTGATTTGTAATAATATAAAAATTAATTCTATTTATAGCCCTGAAGATGGGAAAGGATTCCCGAAACGTTGGTGTAAATAAAAAAGAAGAAATGAATTCCGGTCTTCTCGCTGTCCTGTTTATTATTAAATTATACATTGTGCCGAGGTTTATGTTCCCACACGGACAATAAAATTAGGGTTGCTCACAGGGTTACCGTCCCTGCATTTTATATAATGGAAACTGTTAGCAGAACCGAAAAGCTGGTGCACCGTTGGTCTCCGAATCAATAAAGTTCAGCAATGCTGGGTTTTGTCAGTAATCTGGGTAGATACAGAATGAGTAACGATAATCATTACGTAGTACAATGTAGGCATTACTTAAGGGTTATTGCAGCGTCCCTTCGGCCCCTAGCTGTAACTACTTTCATTCCTTTTACTGTGCCTCCTTACATATTCTCTTTCTTCCATCTTATTGTCCACCCTCTCCTAACAATTGGGTCATAGTGCAACTGCTTGGAGGTTTTCCTCCTGTTACACCTTTCAACCCTTTTACTCTCAATTTCCGTTTCAGCGCTGAATGACCTTAGTTGCCCCAGTGCTTGGCATGTATGCCTAAAATCCATAAATCAATCAATCCTAAGCATTTTCAGAGGTGGAAAGTGAAGCATGTGATAGCTCTTGGTAATATTTATAACCTTACGAAGCCCAGTTTCCTAAATTGTATATGGCTTATTTTTTTACATACTAGTTTTATGATACTGAGTGGAAACACTTCTATGTGGACTGTGGGAACACACTTTCATGAGGAAATATTTAGGAAGATTTTTAATCAGCATTTATCAAACCTAATAATGGTGCATGTGACCATTTTTACTGTGGCGCCAGATCGTAATCCACTAGCCAGTTAGCATTGTAAGGAAACACCAGTTTTCGGTAATTTTTAAGATATAAACTTATAAACTTTGCGGAGAAAAAGGAAATGATATTCCATCGCAAATCGGTTTGCGTGAAGCGGGATTATGGGGTTTGCTGCGCTGATGGACAGGCCCATAAAACTGATTGATCAGCGTTCCCGTGATTTTTACGATAAGCTCAGTATATATTCCGTTTGTTTCTTTTTTGTTTTAGTGGTAGCCATAAGTATTGTTTTTTTTTTATCTGGTTTCAGTTTTTTTTTATTTAGATTCGTAGCTCGATTATTTCAAGATTTTTTTTCTACCTCGGGAATGTTTTTCAGTTTTTATTTTATTTTTCTCTAGTTTTTGGTGTTACGTATCTTGTCTCAGGTTTCTTCAAATTTAATATATTGGGAATGTACTTTTACAGTTTTTCTTGAAACTTTGCATAGTTTTTTCATTCTGATGCTAACAATGTTTTAAGGTCTTGTTTTCATATGTAAAAGCGTTTATCCAATAATCTCTGTTAGAGTGAAAAGTCAAATATCTTGATAGCAATGGAGTGAAAATGCTAGATTCATTAGCAAAGAAGTGCACCTGCTATAAAAATTTTGAAGAGGAGGACGAACAATGCCACTTCGTTTATTTTATTATAAAAACAAATCTTTTTTCGAGAAGAGGAAAATACAAAAACAATATCATACCGAGGAAAAGGAAATAAATAATGCCAAAATGCTTTCTTCATCCCCATCCCCCTCCCCTACCCCCCTCCCCCCTCCCTCCCCTTCGGAACAAGATCCATCAGAATATGGCCGCCTGACGTGGCGGAAGAGCTCTTCAGATTGGATCTTGATTCCTTGCTTTGAGCTCCCATTACGTCATGTTAGCCTCTGGGCGAAGAAATGGGAATTTTGAATGTGACGCGCCCCCTTTGAAGCCACGCGACGCGAGATTGCAAGGGGCGGGGTGTGTTTTTGTATTTTTTTTTTTTTATTATTTTCCGTTGTTCACTTGTTTTGGTTTCTTTTACATCTCCGATCTTCGGTTCATCTCGTACTTTCTTAAGTTTACTAGAAGGTATTTTAAAATTTAGTTTTGTTTGTTTTAAAGTTTATTTCTTTTTGATATTCTTTGATGCCTTTTTTGGATGTATAGTTTTTGGTTTTTGGAGAATTTACCATGTACTTTGTCACTTTTTTTTGTTCTCGTTGTTTGCTACCCACACCCTGTTTTGATGTCAGTTTTGACAAATGAAGTTGTACGAAAAGAATGATGGAAGATTGAATTCACATCTGCCATGATTGCACCAATCACAGTTGATGTAACGTCTTAATGCGATTCTCTCTCTCTCTCTCTCTCTCTCTCTCTCTCTCTCTCTCTCTCTCTCTCTCTCTCTCTCTCGTAAATAAATTTAATTCGTCTCGTTATTAGAATATTTAAACGGACCTTAATCTTTTATTCTTATTCCACGAACGCGTTTGTGTTGCCATCTTATATATATATATATATATATATATATATATATATATATATATATATATATATATATATATATATATATATATATACATATATATATATACATATATATATATATATGCTTAAAATTAATCAACATTATTTTGTGGCCTAATGAACATCTAGTGTTTTGGTGAATAGAAAATGTAAAGTAAAATTATTTTTAAAATAGTAAGATCATTGAAAACACTTTGACCTTTATGTCGACAACAGTCTCTTGGTGTAGTAACTTGCGAATAATTTCAGTTTTCATCGCGTATCTGAAAGGTTATTGATAATCTGACCTCTGTACCGTGAAAGTAGGCATTTACAAGAAGATACATAATGAATGTACTAGTATCCTTAGGATAGTTATACCTTTGCAATACCAAATATAGATGGTACTATATTAACTAGTATCCCAGTGGATATGCCAAAAACAGCCATACCTTTGCACAAGCACAAATAGGGAGAGGATGATTTATAAACTATTATCAGAGGATGATTTATAACTATTATCAGAGGATGATTTATTAACTATTATCAGAGGATGATTTATAAACTATTATCTGAGGATGATTTGTAAACTTATCAGAGGATGATTTATAAATTGTTGTCAGAGGATGTTTCATAAACTGTTGTCAGGATGATTTATAAACTGTTGTCAGAGGATGATTTATAAACTGTTGTCAGAGGATGATTTATAAACTATTATCAGAGGATGACTTGTAAACTATTATCAGAGGATGATTTATAAACTATTGTCAGAGAATGATTTATAAACTGTTATCAGAGGATGATTTATAAACTGTTATCCCAACGGATATCTCAAGCAAAGTTATACCTTCGCAAGAACATAAATGATGCACCATAACACTTCAGAGAGTTGTCTAATATTATGATAAAAAATATACGCGTCCATATTCCCAGGGATTCCATCAGGAAGGAGGAGGAGGACGACTCTCATGGGAAAGTAACTTCGTTTCAGAGCCTTAAATGCGCCATGCCCTTCTAAAGGATCCTGACTTACATCAAGGCTTTCAGAGCGTTTAGTCGCCTGTGAAATCTTATTTTTACAGCGGATTTTTTTTTTTTTACCCCCTCGTTACTTTAGGGGATACGGTTCTTTGACGACGGATTCCGTAAAGCTCGTCGGCGACTTTCATCAGGCTTCACTAGCGCCACCTATTGGCCTTTTGGGCTTCGTTGTGAGTCGTTGCCGCTCGCTCGTGACTCCTGAAGTTTATGTTATAACTTTTCATTTAACGCTTGTCTTTTCTTCCAACTTTGTGTCGCCCTTCCGTTGTAAGCACCGAAATTTGGGATGAGGTTACTGGACCCATGTCTCTTTCCCACGCAGATAGTCAAAGGAATTGTTACTGCATCATTTGATGGTACTGACTTCATATCTGTCGATGCTTTTGTTAGAAATTCTCTCTCTCTCTCTCTCTCTCTCTCTCTCTCTCTCTCTCTCTCTCTCTCTCTCTCTCTCTCTAGCCCTTCGAGACAAGCACGAGAGAGAGAGAGAGAGAGAGAGAGAGCGGTATCATGAATGAATTATGTAGTTGACGCAGCGTTTCTCCTTTCTTATTGCGGACTTGGTTATAACTTCGTGAGAAATTCGGAAGCACAGATGAGGGAAGGAAATTCGGGGCCTTTTTAGAGTCTCTCTCTCTCTCTCTCTCTCTCTCTCTCTCTCTCTCTCTCTCTCTCTCTCTTCGTGCGTAGTTATTTTTGTTCGGCTCTTCGTTGGCTTTGCACTTGTAAGTTGTTAGATGATTGCTAAAGATTTTAGTTTTTATTTGGAATATATATTATTTTATTGAAAAATAGCTAAGCTAAGGTAGTATATAAGAGTATGCGAGCAGTGGCAGTGTATGTTCGTCATACCCATAATTTAATGACGTTCAAACAACGGCAACACAGCGCTGTACGTTACAATATAGGATTTCGTTTTGTACTAAGTACAACAACATTTGGTAGGTTTGAGCGATTCTGTTGAGCTCTCCTCTCCACTTCTTCGCAAAGTAGCTTTTACTTGCACACACACACACACACACACACACACACACACACACACACACACACACACACACACACACACACACACAGAGAGAGAGAGAGAGAGAGAGAGAGAGAGAGAGAGAGCTTTTCCCATTAGAGTATTGTTGTAAGCCGTTTATCCCTTACTTCGGTTCAGGTCAAGATTTGTTTATATTCAGTATTGGTTTTTGTTCATGGTTCTGAAATCCGGTTTATTCACAGAGAATATATTATATTGTTTACTTTTTATCTTTATCCTTTTAGTATCGGGGAATATTGGTTTTTCATCGTACGGGGTTAATATAAGACCAGAAGTGATGACTGGAGTTTCAAAACTGTAAGCATTTTTGTAAATCTCTCTCTCTCTCTCTCTCTCTCTCTCTCTCTCTCTCTCTCTCTCTCTCTCTCTCTCGTGAAATGAGTCTCTCTGCCGTCACGTGAAGTAAAAAGAAAACTAATAGAAAACTAAGATGGAGGGCACGCAAATATAACAATTGTTAAACTTAATTTTTATTTGCGTCTTTATTTGCGTCTGCTTTTTAGTTTGATTATTCAACCTCAGTACTCGAACTACGTTTCATCAAGTTATCGAAACGTTTTATCGATATACCGAAACACGCTTCATCAAAGTACCGAAATGTTTCACCCGTACCGAAGCACGTATCATCAAAGAACCGAATTGTCTTTTATCCCCGCAAATTTTGGAATTAACCGATACCGGGCCCAAATCTCTTGGGCAGACTCGCTCGTGTTTGTTAATAACTATGACGGTGTTTGTTGCAGGTTCTTGAAAGCCGATGAATAGAAGCAAATGCAGACGAAATTGTTTTTGTTTATTTAAAAATTCAGAAGCTGTTAAGTAGGAAATTTCTCATATTTGTTTAGGAACGTAAAGGAGACTTAATAGGACTTGCTGTTTATTTTGAAATGTGGAGATTTTGATTTTAAAAATGTTTCGGGGTCTTTTATTTCAAAATGTTTTTCCTGGTCACTGAAACTAGTAACACCCCATTTTAGTGTTTATATGTAAAAAAAATTTATGGTGTCCCATAGATTTTTGTATTGATAGACAATAAATGGTTTTTTTTCCACTTTTACATAAGAAATATATAGTCTAATAAGTAATTCTATACTTTTATTCCTTGAGTGAATGTAAGTCCCATAGTGTATCCTGTTACATTCATTAAAAGTTGGCCCTTTTATATCCACATTTAAGATGCAAATGTATTAGAGTGGATATTAAATTTCCAAAATGATAATACTCTTTACGGACGTCACGATTAAGTTTTAAAGTAACAGGTTTCCTTATTTTCCACCCTTCCTTCCTCCAAGATCATTTACCGCTTTCAAACTGTTACGAGCGTTCATTTGGAAAATATATACAGGGAGTTATTCAAGCCACTTTCCTAGCAGAATTTATAATGAGCCATTTTGATAATGAAGTAGCGGCGATTTTTACTCCAACCGCGTCTTAAAAAAAAAAGATCTCATTAACTTTCTTTTAACGAAATTCGATACGTTAATTTAACCCGTATCTGATAACTTGAGTAATAATTTAAGTACTCCTATTATACAGATTCATCCCCGTAGGGGGTTTGTGCCGCCAGTGCACCTTACGCGGTGCACTGTAGGCATTACTTAAGGTTCTTTGCAGCGTCCCTTCGGCCCCTAGCTGCTACAACCCCTTTCATTCCTTTTACTCTACCTCCGTTCATATTCTCTTTTTTCCATCTTACTTCCCACCCTCTCTTAACAAGCGTTTCAACATCATTTTCAGCGCTGAATGACCTCGTAGGTCCCATTACTTGGCCTGTGGCGTAAATTTTATATTCAGTCCTATTATGTTAGGTGGGATTCCTTTTTGTAACCAGAAGTTTTGGTTTGGTGTTTTTCAAAGTTTTAATCGTTTCTAGTTTCTGAAATGAGGTTGGGGAAGGGACACCAAAGGCGTGTTTGTATTTTTCGTTGATGCTTTTTCACGATCCAGTTCTTTCTCTTGGTATTAAATGTTGGTGAGGTTTTGTTCATTTATGTTCCTCGTCGTTGCCTTTTCATTTCAATTTTGTCTCGATCTTTAATGTTAATGAAGTCGGTTGACATTTCATATGTGATTTTCCTTGGTTGGATTTTCAGATATTACGCTTTTCTTTATTATTTTCATTATTATCTTTATTTCTCGCTGTCTCTTGTAACGTTGAAGGAAACCGCTTGTTAATATAATGTTCAGTCGTTTTTGTATCGTTGTATGTGAATGTTTAGATTTTGATTTATAAATAATTTTATTCTTATATTTTTACTGGCACTCATTACATTGCTTTGTTATGCAGCCTAATACCCATAAGTAGCCCAGGGTTAATTCCATTGAGAAGGGAGATAAAACGTCCCATTTTTTAATATAGAGGATATTAGGAATCTGAAAAAACGTAAGCAGGAAAAAGAATTGTAACACGCGAATGAAGGAAAAACAGTTTTGCAACTGATCGACCAGAGGATTGTTGGTGTTCAGTGAAGACTGGACTGGAAAATTCTCTCTCTCTCTCTCTCTCTCTCTCTCTCTCTCTCTCTCTGTCTCTCTCTCTCTCTCTCTCTCTCTCTCTCACACACACACACACACACACACACTTTTTAAACCAATCACTTTGGGAGAGGGAGAAAGTTTTTAGGGGAATAGTATATGGCTGCTGGGTTTAATTTTCGGGTAAATGAATTACGGCCTTTTTTGAGGTGCCTGCGATGGCTTAATGGCTTTTGTTCATTGGAAAACCATTTCATGTGTTCAGAAGACTTAAGGCTATCGTTTCCCTGGTATTTAGCACAGTTTGTACTTTGTACTCTTGTTAGGTACTTTTTATTTATAATTATACTTCTTGTTCTGTGTACATTTATGTATTTAGATCTTTGGATTTATTTAGTGTGCAGGCCAGTTCAGTGTATGGGGAAGGAAGAATTGGGCTCTGAACTCTGAAGGAAGTAGTATTTTTTTATATTTTGTAGGAAGAACTGGGTTGTGAACTCTGAAGGAAGTAATATATATATATTTTTTTGTATAGATTTCACTTAGCATTGCGGATATATATAAATTTTTTATAAAGAATTCAGGAAGGGTGATGTATGCATATATGTATTTTCATGTTAAATTTTTTTGTGGGTCAAGACAATATCGTGTTAGAATGACAGAAATCATAAAGGATTTGACCTTCAGTCGACGATAGGATATCGAAACAGTGCAGATTGAGGGTCACAGGTGTCCTTAAAAAAAATAATGGCCGGAGGGAGTCCCCATAGGTTTTAAGAGGTCGAGAGGAAAAGGACCGAGTATCGAATACCTCTCGAGTTCACAGCGAAGACAATGAATATTAGATTAGGAGGTCTGACGCGGGGTTTCTTGGTCCGAGAACAACCATGGCAGTTGTTCAGTTAGGTCACGTTTCTGCTCTCTCTCTCTCTCTCTCTCTCTCTCTCTCTCTCTCTCTCTCTCTCTCTCTCTCTCTCTCTCTCTCTTTCTTTGATAAAATAACCCTTTCTTTAGCTTGTTTTTGTTTTATTGACATGTCCCCCCTTGTCTCTCTCTCTCTCTCTCTCTCTCTCTCTCTCTCTTTATCAGTTTTTTTAAGATTTTCCCTTGTATATGCTATATTATTGCGATTCTCTCTCTCTCTCTCTCTCTCTCTCTCTCTCTCTCTCTCTCTCTCTCTCTCTCTCTCTCAAAATTTTTTTTTAATATTTCCCCTTGTTTATGTTATTTTGTTGCGATCTCTCTCTCTCTCTCTCTCTCTCTCTCTCTCTCTCTCTCTCTCTCTCTCTCTCTCTCTCTCTCTCTTATTTACATGTTCACGAATCTCGCACTGATAAGGATTCCTTGGCTTCGCGCACACTGTGCAGTTATATTTCTGTGTTTCCAGAATATGTGCCTGTAGGTCACTAGCGAATTCCATGAAGTGATTTTGACTGAAGCAAGAGATAAAAAAAAAGTTTTCTGGGTGTCTTCTTTTTTGTTTTGATCACAGTTTTATTCACTTTCTTCTTGGGAACTTGTGTTTTTATTCCTGTCTTCTCTCTCTTTTCCAGGTAAGCATGGGAATCGGTGCTGGAGGTTGAGTGTGTGATTTCTCGGGTAAGGCAAGTACAGCGGCTTTTATATATATATATATATATATATATATATATATATATATATATATATATATATATATATATATATATATATATATTTATTTATTTATTTTATTGTGATAATAGGTCGTTCGTGTTTACTCTTCTCGTTGACTCGAACGGAAATTTGAGATACGACATGTGGCTGAATTTCTTTTTTCGTATAGTTTTGTTTTCAGTGAATTAGTTTGCGATTTAAATAGGTGTTAAAGGTACCAGAATTATCATCCAGTGATTTAGCAGATATGGTTTTTCAAACGTGAGGCATTAATATTCACAAGAGTTCTACCAAATGCTAACCAAGTGTTTGTAGGTGATTTTTCTGACTTTGAAAGGTTTTGTATATTCGCCCAGTCAGTGAAAGAAAGCCATTAATAGTAATTAATAAAAACTTTGAATTTCCGAGAAGTGATTGGTATATATTTGTATGTGGTTTAAACGTCAGATATTGGCCAGAATGTGGTAACCAGCTGCATTAGTTCCATAATTATGCGTTAATGACCTTTATTGTCGTACCTATTGGCTGAATTTCTGTAGACTTGGGTTGGAGCTATCCGGCTGCTTTGAAATCAGAACCACGAAACCATTGAATGCCTTGAAGTTGTGAGCCCAAAATGAACTTTGTTAAATGAGCGAGACAGGAATTTCACCAACCGTTAATGCTTTACAGAGCTTGAAGCTTTCACAGCTTCTTGGTTGAGACTGAGAGATCAGTTCAGTAAAAAATCAGTCGTGGTTTTAAAAATTTCGCAGCCTCATTTATCTTATGACAGTCCTTTGCTCAAATTCTTGGGCAAGGTCCATGTTTCCATTATGTGTGTAATATTTCACTGGACTTTGATGAGTATAACGGTGCTTGCATAAACTACCTAAGGAGGAAGAGTGTCTATGTTGGCATGAGGCAGCTTAATTTAACATTTATAGATATCTTGCCCTGTGTGCGTAATTGCCATCATGGACCGACTTAAGAAGGAACCAGTGAATATCTACATTTCAAATTACAGCCACCATTTCTCTTCCATAACATTATTTAACAAGACGCAGTTTCTTTATGTAGACTGCAGTGTATTCAGGGATGCATTGTTCGTCGTGTAATGAATCGAAATAATTGGAATTATGCAAACGAAGTCCGTGGAGTTGTTTGGAAATGCATACACTAACTATGCAGTAATGGAGGTAATTATTTTCTTCAGAATGAATTTATGGCGTAGTTTTAACCAGAATTTAAGAATACTGAAAAACTCCGAGACTCTAATTTTAGATCATTACCGTATAAACATATCCAGTTCGGTACATTTTATGACATCCTTATGTGAGTTTTCAAGGATGATAGTTTTAAAACATGGCTAAGTTTGCCAAGCGTATTCGAGGTAGCCATAACTGAAGTGGAACTCTATAGTAAAAGATGAAGTAATCATATAGGGTGGACTGATAATAAATGGAAAATATAGAAAAATTAGATGGTCGAGAACTTAATGTTAATTGGAACTCTATAGTAAAAGATGAAGTAATCATATAGGTTGGACTGATAATAAATGGAAAATATAGAAAAATTAGATGGTCGAGAACTTAATGTTTAAAGTTGTAATTGGAAATCGAGAATGGTATCATCTTCCCGCTGTTTTCACTTTTCTTCATTTTCTTAGTAAACGAAGCAGGAAAACGTAAACGTCAGATTTAATAATTGTTGGCAGTTGGAGACGGATGTTTGAACTTTTAAAATGTATTCATTTTGTTAATCTTATGTTTCGTAACGTTAAAGGAAAGTGCTTTACTATTGACCGTCACCCTTTAGGATAAATTTATTATTATTATTATTATTATTATTATTATTATTATTATTATTATTATTATTATTATTATTATTAAATGAGTGCTGAGATTTTTTGTGTTGAATATTGTTACTATAATTATTGTAAGACCTTACTGAAGGTGTATTCTGTTATATATATATATATATATATATATATATATATATATATATATATATATATATATATATATATATATATATATATATATATATATATATATATATATATATATATATAAAATATTAAGCCACAAATACCCCTGCTTATTCCTTCACATTGGGAATAAATTACTCCCAAGGGGAATCATAATTGATAAATGCATCTGTCCCGGTCCGCCAGGTGCACTTATTAATTATATATCACTCTGGGTATAAGTTATTCCCAAGGTAAAGTGAATTGGATATTAGTGAGTATTTATGGCTTGACATTGATGATTATTAGAAAGTTGCGTGTATATATATACATATATAATATTTATATATCTATAGATATATATATTTATATACATTATGTATGCATATGGTCATTTAATTTTCCCTGTTTCCTCGGGATGGTAATTTTGTATTAGGGTATGCAGTTTGTGCAACTCTAAGAGCAAACGTTGTCTTAAGCCATTGGTTGATCAAGTAGAACACTTCAGTGTTAAATTGATGTTCACCTATTCCGCAGAATATTTTTGTTAAAACGTTTTTCTAATAAAGATGTATGGCATTATGGCCACGCACCATCATACATGGCAGAGTAATA
>NC_089755.1:50901797-50931797 GCF_040412425.1 Macrobrachium rosenbergii | reverse complement strand
ATGAGTAGAGCTGATGTGGAGGGAGGCTGAACTTGAAGTGTTAGTCTTGGCCTCTTCCGCCTCAATAACCCTACTCGCTTTAATGAGAATGTAGTGTACCCCTGCCCTTCTTAACGGATTCCTTTTAATACCATACATGCTCTTAGGAGCATGCAAATGTTGTGTTATAGAGCTTTTTCCAGAAAATGTGGGAAATTGTAATTTACGGTTTTGGAGGGGACAGAAGACAGGGAAATGATAGGAAGGAGTTAAATAATTTAGTGCGAGATTATGTTTAGAGATATCCATATCCAATTTTTGCCACGTTGTGACCTTGAAAATCGGTCCGGTATTATCTTTTGGGTATAATTATCAGGGGGCACACGGGCGAAAGATCTGATGAAAAAAGCATAATGGTTAATAATGATTATAATAAGGCGGACGAAAACAATGAACTTCTTATAGTGATATTATTGCGTTGTACTTTGAGTCCATTGAATCCCAATTGCACATCTCACAGGGCTTGCCCTATTGAATTGTTTTCACCATCGGTGGAACTTGAGTAAAAGAAGTTGCACAACAAGTTAGGGGAAGATTAAGGGAGCCAACGAGGACTATTAAGGTTGAAAGTACTGCAGTGTGCCTTACAGTGCACGTTGTAAGCGTAGGCAGGTCCAGGGATAAAGGGCGTGATTTTGATATTTTCCTAATGATTTTTGAGTGTACGATTTACATTAAAGATAAGTAAAAACTTATGAGATATGACATTGGTATAATGCAGGGTTTGTGTCAGATGGAAATTTTGATGCTCATATTTATTTATTTTTACGTTCGTTATATAGTGATGTGCACAATCTCCGCACACACACACACACACACACACACACACACACCCCAGCAAACAAAATAGCAGTAGTTCTGTATTACTGTAAGGGATTTGCCTTTCATTTCGGGCATCTCCGATTTTCAAGACACCATCACCACCCCTCCCTCCACCAGGAGCGTCCCCCCTTGCAATCTGAGGCCTGTCCAAACCCTCTGACGTGTCGTGATGGAAATACCAGGCTCTATGAAAAGGCTGCTGTGATACGCGTGGACGCTGTTTTTCCCCATTTTTCCCCACTTTTCCCCACTTTTCCCCTGAAACAAGGTGAGACTTAGAAACACAGCGACGACAACAAAAGCGTGAGTGAGAAGTAATAGATCAATACCTGGAAGGCCTCTTAAAGTGATATTGCTTAGAGATGAGATAAGCACTGTCGGTTGAAGTGAAGCTTTCGGCTATTTTTGGGCTCCCCCGACGTTGAATGGGGATGCCCTGCTCCGTACCCGTTACATTTCACTCGGTACTATTGTCGAAATAGCGATGGAGTTTTAATTATTATAATAGTAGTAGTAACAGCAGTAGTAATAGTAGCAGGAGTAGTAGTCTTAGCATCAGCCATTTATTTCGTTCTTTGTTTTGAGGCGGATAATTTGTAAGAGTACTGTTAAAACAAAATGAATTTGTCTCCGTAAAATGTCTTGTGTTGTACACAGTAAAAGGATTTAGATAACTCTGTCTGTCTTTTATATTTAGAGCTGGCAGTTTACAGCAACACTTTTTAAAAACCAAACGAATTTGTTTCCGTAAAGCATCTTGTGCTGTATAGAAAATTATGTAGAAACTCTCTCTCTCTCTCTCTCTCTCTCTCTCTCTCTCTCTCTCTCTCTCTCTCTCTCTCTCTCTCTCTCTCTTCTTCCCTAGTTTGCTTACGGACGGAAAACAAGCTTTCCCTTTCTCAAGCATCCTCATCGGTAGCCCTCTGCTACTTGAACTGAATTTTAGAGGAGAATTAGTGTCGTCGTGTGTGTGTGTGTGTGTGTGTGTGTGTGTGTGTGTGTGTGTGTGTTATTCCCCAGCCCCTAATTGTAAGACTTCTTAAACAAAGTTAGTTGTCCTCCAAACGGCTCTTGCTCTCTCAGTGTAACTTGAGATAACCTTTAGGTAGGAAGCTGGTTTGTTTTTTTCTTTTTCCTTTGCCAAGAAAATGTTTACGTTCTTGGGGAGTTGTTTTCTTGCCGAAGAAAGTGTAGCCTTGTTTGTTGCAATTATTTTATTCGGTCGACGGTTATTGTTTTGTTATGTATTACAGTAGTGATGTATACCTCATTGCATATACATGTATATCGATTTATTGAAAGTCTAAGGTTTCCTTCTCTACAGAGGCCTGTGGGCAAAAATAGGGGTAGTCTTAATGTATAGGGAGGATTATGTCTTCCTTAATTTCGAATCGTGTTGGAAGGCTTGATGTGATGACCCAGGAATACGGAAATTTTGTCATGGCGATGGTCATCGATTAGAATGATTCAATAATGTCAATATATTACCCTAATTGCCTTTTGGAGACAAGCATTAGTACCTTATTGTAGATGGCTGCGGAAGATGATTGCGGATTTATTCGTAGTTCTGTACATGTCTGCACCGTATCCATCCCTTTGGTTATTAACGTCGATTCCGAGAGAGCATAGAATTTCATGTCTTGAAGATAAATTAAGCTCGATTTTGAATTTTTAAAAAATAATCCTTAAAAGACTTCTTTCCTCCGATTAGCTCGATATCTCAGGTGGTTGATTTTGTGCTAACCGAAAACATTTGAAAATGGCTATGATTTCGAGGGGATCGTTGTGAAGAGCTGAAAATATGTTACTTCATTTCAAGGATGTGAAAAAAGTACTTTTTTACTCTCCTTTTTCATAAGTGAAGATTCATATGCTTTATGTAAGAAATGCTTGATTGTGACCGTAATAGATATACACAGTTTCTTCAATCATTAGGATTAAATAGCATTTATAATTATCATTCTCTTCTGCCTGTATCGAGTGTAGCTTGTTTTTTTTAGCCTTTATTAATTACAAATAAAAAATTAAGTATACCTTAGTTTAACCAGACCACCGAGCTGATTAACAGCTCTCCTAGGGCTGGCCCGAAGAATTAGACTTATTTTACGTGGCTAAGAACCAATTGGTTACCTAGCAACGGGACCTACAGCTTATTGTGGAATCCGAACCACATTATACCGAGAAATGAATTTCTATCACCAGAAATAAATTCTTCTAATTCTTCATTAGCCGGTAGGAGAGTCGAACGCTGGGCCAACAGCTTGCTAGGCGACAGCTCTATCCACCCCCCCAACGAAGAATTATTAGTTACAACAACAGTATATGGTACTTTTTAAATCATCTCTGGTAGAAGCAAACAAGTCTCAGGCTTAAAATTTGCCAAGACATGGCACCTTGGTTTAGGCCTGAGATTTGCTTGCTTTTACCCGAGAGAATTTAAAATGCACCATATACTGTCGCTGTAACTAATAAAGGTTAAAAAAAAACTAGTCATACTCAATACAGGGAGATGAGAATGATAATTGTACATGTAAACAGCTTACAGTGATAAAAAACATTCATCACATATCACATACTTCATTTTTCGACCTTATAGATGTTTATTACTATTATTATTATTATTATTATTATTATTATTATTATTATTATTATTGTGAAATTAATTTAAACTTGCTTTATTTTTCGTAAAGAGGGTTAAAGTAGAATCGAGCTCAGTCCATACTTTATTTTATCAACCTTACAAATTATTATTATTATTATTATTATTATTATTATTATTATTATTATTATTATTATTATTAGTATTATTATTATTATTATTATAAAATTATTTTAAAATTGATTTATTTTTCACAAAGAGAGTTAAAGTAGAATCGAGCTCAGTACATATTTTATTTTATCAACCGTACACATTATTATTATTATTATTATTATTATTATTATTATTATTATTATTATTATTATTATTATTATTATTATCATAAAACTGAAACTGATTTATTTTTCACAAAGAGGACGTAAGTAAAATCGAGCCCAGTCCTTTGGCCGAGTTTACGGTCGTAAGGCATGCGCGACGTTCCTACAATTGAGTACCTGAAACGGCTTTTATGATGGCGTGACTTCCCTTTGTTGGGGGGTAGGGGGGGGAGCGTTGTGGAGGTGGTCGTGGATTGTCATTCTGGTCGATTAATTACATTCCCCTCCGAGAGAGAGAGAGAGAGAGAGAGAGAGAGAGAGAGAGAGAGAGAGAGAGAGAGAGAGAGAGAGTAGCTATCCTTTAATTGAGAGAGAGAGAGAGAGAACGCTGTCCTTTTATTGAGAGAGAGAGAGAGAGAGAGAGAGAGAGAGAGAGAGAGAGAGAGAGAGAGAGAGAGAAACTATCCTGTTATTGAGAGAGAGAGAGAGAGAGAGAGAGAGAGAGAGAGAGAGAGAGAGAGAGAGAGAGAAGCTATCCTTATATTGAGAGAGAGAGAGAGAGAGAGAGAGAGAGAGAGAGAGAGAGAAGCTATCCTTTTATTGAGAGAGAGAAAGCTATCCTTTTATTAAATTTACAATTCTTAACTACGTAATGTTGGCCGTTAAAACGGTTAATTTAGCTGTCAGAATTTTACAGGAAGTTCTAAAGCTTTTTTTTTATTGCCTTTTAACTACTGGAATTATCTCACATCATGGCAGTAAGCATGATTAATATGTAAAGTAAATCACCCTGGGTTGAAGAGAAACAAAAACAAAAAGATCTTTGTGCCCCCTAATTACTAGCAGGCATTTTTAAAAGTTTTTTCTTTATTTTGAGTTTAGTTGTTTTTGTGATTTCTTTGTTCGTTCTGACAACGGGAGTATGAATGTAGATTAAGCAATTGTACTTGATTTGTCATAGCGCATTGGATGATTGTCGTTTGATTATTTTCGGTTAATTGTTTTCTTAAAACTTTTCTTATGGGCTTTATTCCTAACTTCGGTATTCCATGCCTCATTCTGTTTTTCCAGTTAGGGTTGCAGCTTTAATAATAATAATAATAGTAATAATAATAATAATAATTATAATAATAATAGCAACAGCGTTAAAATGAAATTATAATAGATGTTTGGACGAACGTAAAATAATTCGAGTTTTGATCATGTTTTCACGCTTTGCTCGGCAACATTATTTTCCTTCCGCTTCTGTTGTCCCCAGATTTTTCTTTCTTTTTCATTATTGTCCTTTTATTTCAAGAGGCCGGCCTTTCATCTGCCGTTGGGATTGGACTCCTGTGTTTTCATCAAAAATTTTGTTTTTTCTCTTCTGTTTTTATCGCCCCTTTGGTCATTTTTCCCCTTTCGTCACTTCCAGTTCCCTCATTCCTTGCATTCTTTTCACTCCTTTTTTTTTCCTTTACTGCAGCTCCGCTGTATCTCACTCTTGACCATCTTGGGATAATTTTTCCTTATTAATCCTTTTATTATATTTTTTCACTTGTATTTTCTTTATCCCCAGTTTTCCATCTATCTTTCCCTCTCCTTCTTTTCCTCCTTTTTGTTTGCGGTTCGTACACAGAGGAAGTCAGTTGGCCGGCTAATGAAGTGCGTGGCATCAGCTCTGTAAATACTGAGTTTCCAACTCCCATATCACACTCACCGTCATGAAAAGCTCGACTCTCTCGCGTTGCTTCCAATTGGAGGACGGCTGGAACGTGATCATGGAGCTGCTTTTGAACAGGAGGGTGCCCTAGAGCTTCAAGTACAGCGTGGACTGAGAGTCCTCGCTGTCGAGATCACTTTGGTCTTGACAGTTGTCAGACGTCGGAGCTTTGAAGTGATTTCAGGTGACTTCTGAGTTTTGCCGATGGGCATACTTGCGAGTGGGACCTTCCAGGTGATGTCAGGGTGGCTTCCGAGTGGAACCTTCTATTTGACTTGGGGTGACTTCCCAGTGGGGCCTTCTAAGTGAACTCGGAGTGGGTTTTGTAAGGCGATTTCCGAGTAGGACTGTTATAGGCTACTGCAGGTGACCTCTGAGTTGGGCCTTATAGGTGGCTTCTTTCGAGGTTGACCTTTCGGTTGAAAACCGAATGGTGCCTTCCAGGTGACTTTAGGTGACTTTCGACTTTGGCCTTCTAAGTGACCTCCGAGTGGGGCCTTCAGGTGACTCTAGATGCCCTTCAAGGGCCTTTTTATGGTAACTCTGGGTGATTTAAGTTGGATGCTGAAGAACTAAACAGCTACAGATATTTTTGCTAATGTTGAGGAAAGATTAAGTTTTTAATATGAGTTTTGTTGTAGCTTGCTGGATGTCGAATTAGTGTTCAGTTATGGGGGTTAGAAGTTTGTTAATTCAGATTTCTTCGCATGGCTTTGCCTTATATTTTTGTATATATATGTTCTTGGCTTTAGTATTTCACGACTGTAAGCCCATTTTAAGTAATTTTCGCCGTCTCTCAGCTAGTGGAAATTCCATCTTTTGGTGTGCTATTTTTACCATTGTTTTATGGCTCGTCTGATATTTAGTGTCAATACATGTTTTTTTTCACTGTACATAAAGATCAGTTGTCACTTTTTGATACTATACTCTCAATACTACGTAGTTGATTATTAGATACATTCTCTTTTAAATAACGCTGGCCAGATCAGGCTCATTTCTTAAAGTAGCCGTGGTCAAATAGCATCAAGTAATGCTTATGCACTAAAGCGTTAGATAAAAGAGTGATATACTGGACATTACCAGAACAGCATAAAGTGACGAGAAACAACAGTTTAAATAACCTTGTCAAAATGCATTGCTGAATAGTATTGTCAAATTACAATGTTTGGTAGCATTAGCACAATACAACCTTTAAGGGAGCGTTGAAATATGAATTTTGAATAGATGCTAATTTAGGGAAAGGTCATCACTGTTGCCACTTTGATTACCGGGCGGCATTTACAAACGGGGACATTCAGCTTGCAGAAACAAGTTGCTTATACATTTGGAGGTTCGTTGTTTATGTACGTGCCTAGTAATTGTTTATGCGTACCGTAGTGGCTTCAACCACCATGACCCATTGCTGCTTGAAACAGACTGCTAAGGTTAATTGGAAGTTTCAGTAATGCATGGTATTTGGTAAGGGGAAAGTGTTAACCCAGCCGTGTTCAGCACGCATAATTTATCCGGGATGTTAAGTTAATAATAGCGTTTCATTTTGAAAATTTCCCATGATTCAAATATCTTTGGAATTTCAGGGCCAGTAGTGAAATTAGGGAGTCCTTTAATCGCTTATAAGTGCAGATTATTACTAGCAAAATACGTGCAAAAGAACATGCACCCTGGGGTAACTGTATCTATTGGTAAGCTAAGTTTTTAAAATTTTTTTATCATAGCTGTCATTTTTCATGTTGGGTATCTGTATCTATTGGTAAGCTAAGTTTTTAAATTTTTTTTATCATAGCTGTCATTTTTCATGTTGGGTAACTGTATCTATTGGTAAGCTAAGTTTTTAAAATTTTTTTATCATAGCTGTCATTTTTCATGTTAAGATTTATAGAAGAGTAATAGTAATTAGCAACTTTTCCATTTAGCTCTTCGTATGACGTCGGTAAAAAAAAAAAATATTAATATCAGCCCTTACAGTTCGTATTGAAGAAACAGGAAGTAAAAGTAAACAGTATGACACGTTCCTTACTTGTGTCGTACGTAGTGTTGTGAATAATTGCTTGCGTGAGGGGACACCAGCTGATTTATTTTTGCATTGCGTGCTGTCGGGACGTTAAGTACATATTCTGCTTGCGATCGCTACCCGAGAGTATTTGCCGTGTGTTTTTTTTCGTCTTTTCGTTCGATGCTGTTATGTCTTATTTTTTATAGTCAAAGTTCGATGCCTCCTCAGTGTGCCAATCTCTTCCCCCTTCCCCTTCTCTCTTCCTCTCTTTTGCAATTTCAGAGTCGATAAACTTTAGTGGACTCGTGTTTTAAAACTTTGGCATTCTTCGTTTTAGGAGAGTTCTCGATCAGTTATGAATTTTGCCCTTGGAGTGTTTGAAAAGGAATGTTTTTGCGATTAAACTTCGCACAGCTGTAGTGTACAACTTATAATGCGAGAAGCACTGTCATTAGGAAATGGCGCAGTCTATCATTATATTTGATACTCAGCTCAAATTTTTCAGCGTAATTCGAGTGGCTCGCTACGTCCATATTACAAGTATGTATTACATGTTGTACACCTGTGCATCTTACTTTTAAGGATTACCGTCACATTTCGGGGAGAAGTACACGCTTATAGTACAGACCGTATTAGCCTTGCACATTTTTTTTGTCGGGGGCGGGGTGGGTGGGGGGGAGCGCAATGACTTCAATGAACTTGACCGCTTCTCATTGTGAGCGAGGGGCACCTCTCTCAAGGAGAGAAGTAACATGCAACTCTTTACCTAAAGTTTAGGTACACCTTCATACCGTGCTGAAAGAATCTTCGTCTCATGTTGAGAGGGACATTTTCACCCCAAGTTATAAGAGGCTCATTTTCATCTAAAGTTTTGAGCGTCATTTTTACCACAAGTGAGACGTACCGTTATGCATCAAGTTGAGAGTTACACTCACGAGCCAAGTTGAAAGGTACACTTTTGCTTTGGAAGATGTATATTAGTATATATACATATATATAAATATATATATATATATATATATATATATATATATATATATATATATATATATATTTATATATTTGTATATATGCATGTATGTATGTATGTATGTATGTATGTATGTATGTATGTATGTATGTTTGTATTGTGCTTATGTTCCCTTCATGCAGTAAGGGATGAGTTTATTGCATAGTGGTGAATGTTACAACTTTAACATCAGTGTGAGAAGTTTTTCTCATTGCTTGTAAGAGGCATGCTTTTTATGGCCGCGATGTTTGTTATAAGTACAAGGTACATTGTCAGTAAAATTGTACTGTACAAAACCCTTTTAAAGTGTGGGTTTGCTTAACAGCTCTCTCTCTCTCTCTCTCTCTCTCTCTCTCTCTCTCTCTCTCTCTCTCTCTCTCTCTCTCTCTCCATTTGATACCAGAAAAAATCTTCGCTTTTTATGAATATGTTTAATATAGTATCCAGATTAGGTTTACTCGAAGTGTCACGGAATATTTAGGTAAAAAAACGAATAAATAAAAGTTGGAAAACGGACTTATATTTACCAAGTAAACAACCGTTAATTGTTACAGATTAGTGTTTGTTTGAAGTATTCTGTTGAGAGAAAGTTTGCTATGCAAGTTAGTAGTCTTTTAGTGTTATGCCGTATGAATATTTGTTCAGGTTTTGAAAAATAATAATAATAATAATAATAATAATAATAATAATAATAATAATAATAATAATAATAATAATAATAATAATAATAATAATAATAAAAGATTCAACGTATGTCCATAGTGTATTGTGAATAATGCAGATAGCTTACGCAAAATATACTCCCCGTTTAGACTTGAGTTGTCTAGGGGCTGAAAGCATGAATAACAAAGGCACCTTGTTGCAAGCTTCAGGACAGTACTCAACATCCTTTTGGTCAGGACCTGACGTCTCGCCCTGTCGTATATTACAACTTTTATGTTGCATAATACATATTATATCGATTCCGATATATATATATATATATATATATATATATATATGTATATATATATATATATATATATATATATATATATATATATATATATATATATATATATATACAGGATATATATACATACGCACATATATATATGTATATATATATGTACATATATATATATATATATATATATATATATATATATATATATATATATATATATATATATATACATACAACATATATATTATGCAACAGAACAATTGTTTTCTGACAGTGTTAAGGAGACAACAAGTCTCCTAGCGTTTGTTTACGTTGCATTTTCCAAGAGCCCAATTTTTTTTTTTTTCAGTAAAATGAAAAGAAGATCGATCTGAAAATTTCATCCACAATGTCATCCGTCTCTTTATAGAGGGAATGCTGTTGTAACGCTGCCACCACTTTGTGGATTAGCTCAGAGCTAGACATACCCGGGGCCAAGATCCATACATGCTAGAGACTACATGGCGCCCCTTTAACGGTCACCGTTATGTCTCCTGCTCTTATGTAATACATGTATGTGTAATGATGTGCATACGTATTTTTATATGTTTTATTATGTTCATACAGATATGTTTGTGTGCTCTTGTAAAATTATAGTTGCAGGGTACTCTAGAATTCCAGCATCAAACTTTTTTTTATTTGATTTGATTTATCTTTGCATTCATGTACCTAATTTGCTTGAGTTTTTGCTCTTTAGGTTGATTTAATGTTGTCTACCTATTTCCATTGTTATATGATTTAATCGACCACTTAATTATATATATATGTATATGTATATATATTTATAAATATATGTATATATGTATATAGTATATATATATATATATATATATATATTTATAAGTATATATACATATATATATATATATATATATATATATATATATATATATATATATATATATATTAATTAAGTCGATTAAATCATATATATATAAATACAGTATATATATATATATATATATATATATATATATATATATATATATATATATATATATATATATATGTGTGTGTGTGTGTGTGTGTGAATGTGTGAAAGTCTTTGTATGTATATATGGTCATTTAGTACTCATTGTGAATATTTAAAAGTTTTAGCGTTTCCCATATATTTCCCAAGCGCCCTTATTCACTCTTCATTAATATTTGTCTGTTGTTGCACCCTTTCGCCTCCCTCCTCCCAGCACTCGGTTCTTGTCCCTCCAAGCCAAACTCCCTATATGGATTCGTAGGTCGTGGAGGGAGGGAGGGAGAGAGAGGGAGAGCCTGGATCAATGGCAAAAGAGGTTTTGAGAACCCCCCACCCCTACCTTTACCCCCTCCCCACCATTAACACCCCTCCCCTCCCCATATCATCGCCCACGAGTTGAAGACTTCCACCATCTCCCTTCCTTCTCCCTCGCCCTCTTCGGTGTCTCCTTCACTACTTCTGCCGTACTCTTCTTCTTCTTCTTCTTCTTCTTCTTCTTCTTCTTCTTCTTCTTCTTCTTCTTCTTCTTCTTCTTCTCCGGTCTTCCTCTTTTTCGTAGGATGTAACATGTGATGTATTGTGGCAAGGGTTGAGAATATAATTTTTGTAGTGTGAGAGAGATATGTGTCAGAAATATTTTTTTTGTATCTTAAGTTTTCTAAGAAGTCCGTTCGTTGCTGAGCGCGCGCCACACACACACACACACACACACACACACACACACACACACACACACACACACACACACACACACACACATAATTGTGTGTGTGTGTTTACAGTATATGTATAAATAGATAGTTTTCATTTATCATTATGTTTCTGATGTGACAAATAATACATTTTTAAAATTATTTTTCCTCCCCTTTGACATGCTTAAAGTAATTGACCAAAATTCACCATATACAAAGAAATAATTTTGACGCACATCCTTTGGAAATTTGACCTTTCGTTTAGACCTCCAAATCATTAGTTATGGTTTCAAAACGTATAATCGTATGCGGTTAAAAGGGTGCTTATTGCATTTGTATAAGTACCTTCATTGATTTTATTGATTCGAACCGCTGAGAGAATTCTATGATATGTTTTACATTCGTTGTTATCTGAAAGATGATGCCTTAGTACTTCCAAGTGAAAATCTTGTTCATTCTTAGTGTTATGAAACCGTTGCGTTCCGGTTAGTTGGGCTGAGTCCAAGGGCCCACACCAGTTCTCTTTATTCCCTTTTAACACTTCATGGACGAAGGCCCTGGCTGGCATGAGGCCAGGTTAATCTTAATTAACCCGTTAACAACACATCGCAGACTTGTTAGAAAAAAGAAATTAATTAGAAAGGTTTTTTTTGTTTGTTATTCAAAAGTTGAGTGACAATAATAACTTCAGTGAAATCATGTGTGGTGGGCGTTTAAAAATTCATCAAAATCATGTGTGGTGGGAGTTTAAAAATTCATCAAAATCACTTGTGGTGGGAGTTTAAAAATTCAGCAAGATCATGTGTGGTGGGAGTTTAAAAATTCATCAAAATCATGTGTTGTGGGAGTTTGAAAATTCATCAAAATCATGCGTGGTGGGAGTTTGAAAATTCATCACAGATGAATCTTGCTTTAGAAGGAGAGAGGGCTATGCTGCTAGGAAAGTAGAAAAGTAAAAAATTTTGGTTAATGGCGTAAAAGTTTGAGACAGGAAAGAATGCTGAACATCGTGAGTGAGTTAATAATCCCATCGTTACCATGATCCATTTTATACCGTCTTCACCTGAAAAGGAATCCTGATCAATCTGTATGTCAAGATTAGGCATAAGGGAAACAACAAGTACCTCCATTTCCAAGTTGTCCTACTTGTGACACCGATTATAACGATGCTTGGTTCTGTGGAATAGTAATTGCCCATTGGGAAACCTGGAGGCAAGTAGGTCGTCATATTAAGCGCGATTTGAATACCGAGAAGGGCAACCGATGTAAGAATAGATGGTTGTGTCAGCGCAGTGTAACAATGGTGAACTATAATGTGTACCAGAGAAGAGGATAAATGTTATATTTTTACCCCAAACATAAAGGCTGGTGTTTCGATTGATCCAGTGTGCTTATCCAATCCAAACCAAATGGAAACAGGAACAATAAGATGAGAATGTAGGAAGCAACTAGACTGCAGGAAGGAGGAGATTGGTTTTTAGTGTATGAATTTGTTACATAATCACGGCAAGTAGTTCTTAAATCGCTTTGTTATTGTATGATAGATCGTTTTGTTATTGTATGGTATATTAGATCGTTTTGTTATTGTATGATATATTTGTTTTGTTATTGTATGATATATAGTCTCTGCTGGTGGTATTTTCGTGCGTAAGGGAAGGAAAAAAAGATAACCTAAGTTTATACCGTATTCAAGGTCATTTTGAACATATCTAAAAAACATTTTAGGTTTTCATTGCAAGGCTAAGTATAGTTTTCTAACAGCAGATGAATTTAAAAAATATATCGCAATATTGCTGCTGATATCATCATCTCAATTTCACCACAAAAGAAATAAAAAAGCAAAAGGTGACGTTTTAACTATTTGAATAACTTCAGTAAGACCGCCTTTCATTCCTGATTAGTTTACCGTAATGTTATTGTTTATACGTTGCTGTAAGCGACGGAAATAAATCGGCGTATTTACCCCCGAGCAAATTAAGGTTGGGATATTTACTTATAGATCTTAGGCAAACATAATCTGGCTCTGGAGCCACAACTCACCTTAGCAACGAATATACTGTGATTAGGGACTGCCAGTGAATAATGTGGCCATTACGATATTGATTATGGCTCTCTCTCTCTCTCTCTCTCTCTCTCTCTCTCTCTCTCTCTCTCTCTCTCTCTCTCTCTCTCTCTCTCTCTCTCTCTCTCTCATATTCTGCGACCGAGTGTTCTATTACTCAGTATGTTCAAGGCGGCTCAGTGTCCAGATAAAAGGACCACAAATATATAATATAATATATATATATTATATATATATTTTATACATATAACACATATATATATATATATATGAATATAGATATACAGTATATATATATATATATATATATATATATATATATATATATATATATATATATATACATATACATATATATTTATATATATAATAGAATGGAATAATAATAACTGGTATCTATAGACACGCTTTTCTCCCATACAGTACGTATAGCTATTTCCTCGGAATTGAAATTATTTTGTATATCTTTCTATAAGTTATTTTCTATGGGTATGTAGGTTATCTACGTACTACACGCATCATGTGTACATCAGAAATCCTGTGGAGAAATCTAGGTCACCTATTCTTGTCCCCGTGCCCGGTCATAGGGCTTATAAGGTTGGAAGGTCGGTGGTACAGCGTATAGCTTTTAACTTGAATATTGCCATGGTATGGAGATCCATTACTAGCAAAAGCATCAACAAGCTTTCATCCACTTATTTATCGTCTGCATTAATATCTAGTGAAGCGCTGAATAAGTGGAATTCACTGGAGTTTGTTCTTGGCAGTAATGAAGTCCGCAGAATTTATTTCGATGGTGAAATGAATTTTTTAAATTTTTACATTGGCTAAATCTTTATGGACGACATTCTCGGAGTTCGTTCTGCTGATGGCGAAGTTTTCAGTGATATGTCGACGGGAAGGCTTGGGAATTTTCATTTCCGAGAGTTTATGTCAGTTGATAAATCTGCTGTAGGCTACTGTTTCTTCGAGAATCTCGTAATTAAGTGGCGTCGATTTGCTGATCATTGTATCATCTTGCGAATTATTGTTTTCTGAAACACATATGTATATATATATATATGTTTGTATAATATACTGTATACACTGTATATATATATATATATATATATATATATATATATATATATATATATATATATATATATATATAAAATTATATGTTTGGATGTGTGTGTATATATATATATATATATATATATATATATATATATATATATATATATATATATATATATATATATATATATATATATATATATATATATATATATATATATATATATATATATATATATATATATATATGAGCATTAAGCTACAAACGTCCTTTATTATCCAATTCGCTCTACCTCGGAAATAATATATTTTCATATATGTTACCGAAGGGGAATCTTTTTTAGTTGATAATAAGTTCGTCGTCCCGTGGGCTCGAACCAACGAAAGACAAGAACTCAGGACTACAGTGACGCATAAATATATAATTATACTTATATTTCAAAACTGGATCCCTCCACCCTGTTCCTGTGCCTAAAGCCACTTTGTTCTTCACCTGTTAATTGCTTTAACAGTACCTCTCAATCAAAATCTTTCCACACACCTACACTGGTGTACTAAATAATGTTAAGCCTCTATGATTCTTAGTCGCATCTGTTGTCTATACCATATACAATGGATTAATTATTCCTTGCACTCATCCTCTCAGAGCCTTTCCTTCTTCTAAACATACCTTACAAATCCTGGTCAGCCTATCAACCACACCTTCACCACCGTACCCCAGCATCTTCCTCTTAATCTTATTGTCGCTTGGTGTCTTTACAAGCTTCAGCCCCTTAACTGCCCTCCTCTTGTCTACAAGCATCACTAAGCTCTTCCTCTTTCCTGCATTGCACATATTCAGCAAATCATCAAAATACTCACTCCATCGACTTTGTACTGTTTCACTTCAGCCATTCTCTCTCCAGTTGTATGTTTTGTTTTGAGATCCGTGTGTTCATTAAACTTTTCTCTGGATTTATTTCCCTTTAAAACTACTATTTTTTCTTCCTAAAGTTGTGTTGCTTATCCCATTCGTGTTATTACTTTACGTGAATTTCTCTCACGCGTCTTTTATTGCAAGATATATATATATATATATATATATATATATATATATATATATATATATATTATATATATATACATACATAAATATTATATATCAATATATATATATATATATATATATTTATATATGTATATATGCATATAATTATATAAATGAATTAAAAATATATATATATATATATATATATATATATATATATATATATATATATATATATATATATATATATATATATATATATCTTGCAATAAAAGACGCGTTTTTGTATATATACCATTGTAACTTTCCACCTGTCCATATTCTACCAGTGAACAGGGGCACAGAAGCTAGTGTTGAAATATATGGTTTCAACGTTTAAATAGTGTTTTTATGGGCCTTCTTATATTCATATATATATATATATATATATATATATATATATATATATGTATATATATATATATATATATATATATATATAGAATCATATAAATGAATTAAATATATATATATATATATATATATATATATATATATATATATATATATATATATATATATATATATATATATATATATATATATGTATGTATATGTTTTTAGCTTTTAAAGGAATAGGAAATATACTATAGGTTGTACCCTGCTGCTTTAACTTTAAGGAAGAACAGCGAAAAGTGGGAAGGACGAAAGTAGCTTGGTAATGCTTTCGTCCTTCAAGAAAATCAATCCTCTCGAACTCCTGATAATGCTTCCGAGACGTGCAGACGAGCTCTCTCTCTCTCTCTCTCTCTCTCTCTCTCTCTCTCTCTCTCTCTCTCTCTCTCTCTCTCTCTCTGTCTTTCCGTTTGTCCTTCATTTTATCAGCGAGACGCAATGCAGTGTGAGTTGATATTCACTTTCCCTTCTGTCAAACTAAAGCGTTTTTTAGGATCAACTGTATTGCAGGTGCAAAGAAATTTTAGGTTGGATGCAAAAAGTAATAATATCCTGACATTTAACCTAATAAACTTCAGAAAAGAGACGAAAATGGCTTATCCTCTTCAAGAAAAGGAGATAAAAATGGCTTATCCTCTTCAAGAAAGGGAGTCAGAAATGGCTTATCCTCTTCAAAAAAAGGAGACAGAGATGGCTTATCCTCTTCAATTCAGTCAGTAGATAGACGAGCAATCAATCAAACAGGGTTGAATGCTTAACCTCCGTTCAACTTACTTTGCTGAGGCAGCAGGTGTGAGTAAAAGAGTCGAATTCGTTCTGCAGTTCGTAAAGTTGGTTTAAATTGGTTTAGCTGTACGACGTATATTGACGATAATTTTACACGGTACATTTACACTAGACGAAACTTCTGCGGTCCATGTATGTTGATCATACCCAGTAATACATTTCTTGGTCTCTTGCATTGTTTGTTGCAGTTATCGTACAGGTTTCGTCACTTTTACTCGTAATTGTTCATTTTTTCGTTAATTCTTTTATAAACTAACCTTCCTTTCTTCGTTCGCTTTTTCGTCCTATTAAAGGGAAGTAAAAAAAAAATGTCCTTTTTTCTCAACCGAATTCCATTGTGTGTAAAGGCTGCTTTTCATTGTTACCCGGAGTGATGTAGCGGTCATTATTCGTTAATAGGATACCCTGAATTAAGGAAATTTTATAATAAAAATCTCAGTAAGAAAAAACCCCCGGTGAATACACACAAGACTTCGTACAGGAAGTCCAAGCCCCCAAGGAAGGAAAATATATAATTGTTCTCCATATATGTCCAGTAGAATTATTATTATTATTATTATTATTATTATTATTATTATTATTATTATTATTATTATTATTATTATTATTATTATTATTATTATTCAATATGCGTAATTGTTCTCCATATTTGTCTTGTAGAATTACTATTATTATTATTATTATTATTATTATTATTATTATTATTATTATTATTATTATTATTGGTCAATATGCGTAATTGTTCTACATATTTGTCCTGTAGAATGACTTATTATTATTATTATTATTATTATTATTATTATTATTATTATTATTATTATTATTATTATTATTATTAATCAGTATGCGTAAATGATGTTATGGAAGAAGCAGAACATATAACGCTCAAACGTAAAACTAGGAAAGCTGAACTGTGACCATAGCAATATGTCAACACAAATACACAAACAGAAACATACTTTTAAAAAACTATGGCAATATTGCATGCTTGTACGACTGCATTTTTGCTCAAAAACACTGAAACAAATAGATAAATCATATATAAATTATATATATATATAATATATATACATATATATATACATATACATATACATATACATATACATATACATATATTATACACTGAACATTTACATACAACGTTATTGTTCTAGCAGGCTATTACTGACTGTATATACTTCTAAATTCCCAAACTGAAACCACGCAGTAAGTAAGGGAGAAACACCCTTGCTGTAATAACCCTAAATTGCCCGGGGTATTCCATCAGGAGGGGTCCTTTCTTTTGTTGTTTTCCCGTGGTATCATAAAGTAGCGTCTTTGTACACGGTTTCATGCTGGGTTACATTGTTAAGAGAGAGAGAGAGAGAGAGAGAGAGAGAGAGAGAGAGAGAGAGAGAGAGAGAGAGAGAGAGAGCAAAATATCTTTTAATTTAATTAGACTAATGATGAGAGAGAATGAGTCTGGAAGCCTTGTTTACATATATCTATATCTGTAGTTAATTGAGAGAGAGAGAGAGAGAGAGAGAGAGAGAGAGAGAGAGAGCAAAATATCTTTTAATTTAATTTAATTGGACTAATGGTGAGAGAGAGTGAATCTGGAAGCCTTGTTTACATACACATACATCTGTAGTTAATTGAGAGAGAGAGAGAGAGAGAGAGAGAGAGAGAGAGAGAGAGAGAGAGAGAGAGAGAGAGAGTCAGGAAGCCTTGTTTACATACATCTATATCTGTAGTTAATTGAGAGAGAGAGAGAGAGAGAGAGAGAGAGAGAGAGAGAGAGAGAGAGAGAGAAATGAGCTCTGCAGAGCTTATTTTTCTGGTGCTAATTGTCTTTATGGCAGTTTGGTGTTATAACGATTTTGGAATTACTTCAGGAAAATGTAATTACTTTGTGGATTTACTGATGATAATGAGAGCAGTTGGTGCTACAGCAGGAGGCAGTCTCGTAGATCATTTGTCCACGTGCCATGGGTGCCATGGGACGCAGTGTAATAGCATAAGTAATGGGACATTACCATTTTATATGAAGCAATATGCGACAGGTTATTATATTTTCCGTTAGCGGATGAGTCACGACGATTGTACCATTATGTTGTGGGAATTACTCTTGCAAAAATTATTCCAGCAGCAGAATATTTTTGTTTTATTTTGTTGGCTAATGTTCTGCTTGATTGTAAATGAAATAGATTTTGTTTTGTAACCTCTTTCAGTAACTGTGATATCCACTGTTCTTATTCCGTGTTGTTACGTCATAGTTAAGTAATGTCACTTTATCTTATCCAGATGTTTTCGAAATTTTATTAATCTTGGGAAGATATAATAGTATTAAAAAGAGAAACTAGAAAGTGAGGAATTTTATTTACAGTCTTCGAGATTTTCTTGCGCTGTGCACAGAACGTTGAGTTATTTAAAAGGAATAGTATGTTGGAATTCAGTTTTTAGATCACACAATTTTCCGCGAATATTCCAGACGCTTTCGAAAGCATTTTCTCCAGCCACACGTGAAACGTCTTTCAACTTGTCGAGGACATTGCCCTGAGTTCAGAAATATTTTCTCTCACTTTTTGGGAAAGCTTGAATGCAATGTGTTTTGTATTTTGTATGTTTTTTCACCATGTTTCGAAAGATCAGCCACCTGTAGCTTGTTGAGACTCTCTCTCTCTCTCTCTCTCTCTCTCTGTCACATGTGTATCGTGATCATTTTCATATTGGAAAATCATTTTCATTTTCTGAACCATTTTCTTCAGTTGGCTCTAAAGAAAATTCTAGTTCGTGTAACTTAAGTTTTGTATAGTTGACAAATTTTTTAGATTATTTCTTTACCAATACTTAAATTTTTTTATATGTTTACTATTTGTATTCATATGAATAAAGTTTTGAATATGATTTTCTGGCTTGCTTTTTAGGAGGGTGGCCTTTGATATTAGCTCCGTTAAAAGGTTAGGCTACTCCCCTTTTGATGAACAAGGAAATGACATGTGGTAGTGACGTTTATAATTGGCTGGAGGAAAAAGCTAATTATAGGTTCCAAGTAATACTGAAGTTACCTTGAAATATCCTGTTTTGACGGGACATGATCGTTCGCTCTTTATCAAAGGAGAACTGAATAAGTTTTATTTTTCCTTTTCATTTTCTCTTCAGATGATCTTGCCCCCTCCATGTCACTGAATTATTCTTTCTGATGGTTTCCAAGGCCTCAGGGATACCCATTGCTCAGACCCGAAGACACTCATCTTTTTCCTTAATAGTGAGGGGGCGTTACATTACCCTGATCCCTCCCATTTTGTCCCGACTTGGTGCTGGTATGATGAAAAGAGAAAATGAAATCCACATTATTAATTCTAATTTTGACATAATTTTTACTCAAGTGTTGCCAGTTATTATGAGTATTCTTTGTTATGCAGATGCCATCTTAAGCTGTAACCAAAATGTAAGTGCGCAATCCAAAGAAAGTATTAAAGAATTTGGATAAACATGTCGTTGGTTTGGCTCTCTTTTGGAACGTTCATGTGGTCGAGACTGTCATTGCAAGGAAGGTTTTCTAGCAGTTATTCTGTGTCAAGTGGTGAGATATCGCTTTTGAAGGGAAAGGTTGGATGGCTTAGGAAATATAGAGAAAGACATCGGATTTAACTGTAGGTAACGTAGATTGTGCAATTGGTTTTAACTGCATTTTTTTTATTCAAACTTTTTTTTTGTCAGATTCATCGTACTAACTTTTATATGGTTTATTGACATCCAGTAAAAATTTTCTGAAAATTAATTTGATATTTGTAAGCATTCAAGATGTCACCGAAATTTACCATGTTGTCATGTTTTGACAATGCCATTCTGGTCTCCCTTTCCCTTCGAGTGAAACGGATTAAGAGAGGTCCTTGCAGAGGGACGTGAACCCTCCAGTTTAAAGTGCGGGTGGTCATCAATTCGGGACAACGGACGTGCCCCATATGTTAAGGTCTTAGAGACGACCAGGCATTTTTATTAGTTTTTGGAAAGAGCTGTATATACGAAGTGTATGCGTACGTGTGCATGTCATTTTGTGAAATATTACTTAGCACCTGTCGACAGTTTCTAAAAATTTGCCGTAACTTTATTGTGGAAACGTCTGGGTGTTGTGAGGGATTGGAGTAATAACTGGATTTGATGAACATGTGTCGGGGTTCGGGAGACGAGACAATAAAAAGCAGAAAACGGGGCGAAACTAGGCGCTGATTTAAGGCCAAGCGAAGCAGTTCTCAGTTGAAGAAGTCTAGTGCCCGTGAAGGCAAGTGAACGTCATACTTTCTGAAACTAACCCAGATAAGATATTCTTTAACCCACCTCCTTCCGCTCAGCCGTCTAGAACTTTCTAGGATGTTGTTTAATTACACGGAGCCAATCTAGGTATAAATGATATCATTATAATGAACATCACTCGTGACTCATAATTTCATTCCACTGATTTCCCGAGTGCTGAGTTGTGTTGAGTTCTTGTATAGCCGAATCAGTTATAGCACTTCAAAATTTGTTAAAAAATCGCAAAACTGCAAAGTCCCAACACGGTGTAATGAGGTAACTTTACATGACAACCAAATGAGTCAGTAGAGAATCTGGTAAAAGAACTGAGTTTTGCGTGTAGTAGTTATCAAAAAAGAAAATACAAGTTCGAATAAAACCGTGCCATTATCTTTCATTCCCAAGGACATGTTATACGCAATCCTAAATGTATGCTTATTATTTGTTGCGCGTCAGGCAAAGGTCAGCTGTGGTTTTTCCATGTAGATTTTTCATGTGAGTGATATTTCGAAGGACCAACCTCTGTAGATACTTGTGGAAACCCCTTTCCATTTTGCTTTTGATAGATGATGATGCTATCCGGGTAAATGATATATTTTTTTATTTGGTATGATATAATTTTTTTATTTGGTATTTTCGATTTTAATATTTTTAGTTGCGGGAAAATGTAATTTCTCAGATGCTATGGCAAAAAGTATATAAGTGTAAAAGAAAGAGGTATGTGTTTATAGTCTTATTAGAGCAAACACAGGAAACTGCTGTGCATGGTAAGGTAATGATTTTGAATAATCTCAGTACCCAAGTGTGTGCTTCTGTTTTATATTGAATTTTTTGACCCATAATTTTTGTATTTATTTCCTTTTTACGCACCGGGATTTTATTTTTGAAAATCTCTCGGCATACTGTACTCCTCCATTCCGAGTACCATCTGGACCCGAGTCATCTTCCTGCGTTCATTTTATTTCAATTTTCTGTCCCGTTATGCAAATGTGGTCGTAGGGTTCTTTTGTATCTCCTCCGGCAGTGGGTCGGAATGCTTTCTGTTCGGTTCGTCTGTTTGCTTGTTTGTGTCTGTTTATTAGCAGGATTATGTTGTTTGTGTCTATTTATTAGCAGGATTATGTGAAAATTGATTAATGGATTTTGATGAAATATATACGAATGATTCACTATCTTCCAAGGAGCGATTTACTTTATATTGACGTGGATCAGAGTTTGAACCTGGGTCAGTGATGTTTTACAGAAAATATCAGCTCCATTATTTTATTGTTCCAAATAAAACGATGTAAATAACTCCGAGCTTTTGGGTAACTAGGCAAATCACGGTATAGTTCTAAGGCGATTGTACGGGATTTAATATTTTTCGATAACTTTGCTAAGTGCACTGGATAAAGTTCGTTATTTTCATTGATTTATAGAAAATATCAGCTCCATGATTGTTTTTTTCAAATAAAACGATGTAAATAACTTCGAAATCTTGGGTAACTACGCAAATAACGATATAGTTTCAAGGCGATTGCACTGGATGTAAAATCTTTCGATAATTTTGCTAAGAGCGTTGTGTAACGTTTAGAATCGGTGATTTAATTGTTTTTAGTCTCCCTTGTATTTCACATGTATATAATGCGTTTTGCATCCTATTCTTATCTCTTGCTGTACATTTCTCCTATGTGTCTTGGAGCTATTTCCGGCAGTCCATAGTTCCTCTTTGGACAGGTCGGTACTGTTCTCGGCTAGCACTCTGCTGGCCCCGCGTTCGATTCTCCGACCGGCCAATGAAGAATCAGAGGAATTTATTTCTGGTGATAGAAATTCATTTCTCGTTATATTGCGGTTCGGATTCCACAATAAGCTGTAGGTCCCGTTGCTAGGTAACCAGTTGGTTCTTAGCCACGTAAAATAAAATCTAATCCTTCGGGCCAGCCCTAGGAGAGCTGTTGATCAGCTCAGTGGCCTGGTTAAACTAAGGTATACTTAATTGGAGCTATATCCGGCAGTCCATGATATTAAATGTATACTGACGTGTGACGTCGACAGATAATGAGGTGGTATAAAACTATGTGCTGGAGCACGGTAGCTGGAGACCACCTTTAAAAATGTTATTGGAAATGAGCAAACATAAGGAACAAGGCCAGTGGCATGAATAAGCTTCCTTATAATTTTATTCTTTCATTTGAAATGTGGAAATAAATACATTATTTCAGTAAAGTTTGTAAATCGCGCATAAGAACAGAGAACAGTGCAGTCACAACACTTGCCAGATCTAAACATTTCTACTGCCTCATATACTCATATCGTTTTTATTTGGGTTTTCACAAAGGTAAGGTTATTCAAAATTTCTCTTCTAATGCCTCATATATTCGTCATTTTTTTTATTTGGGTTTTCACAAAGGTAAGGTTATTCAAAATTTCTTTTCTAATGCCTCATGTACTCGTCATTTTTTTATTTGGGTTTTCGCAAAGGTAAAGTTATTGAAAATTTCTTTTCTAATGCTTTTTATTTCGGTTTTCACAGAGGTAAAGCATTCAAAATTTCTTTTCTCATGCCTCATATACAATTTGTATTTTGGTTTTCACAAAGGTAAAGTTATTCAAAATTTATTTTGTTTGCTAGATAAAAATAAAAAACCAAAAGAACTTCAATCCTTAGATGGGATATAGGTATCCAAGAGGGATGTCAGGATGAATAAAAAAAGAAGAAGAAGAAAAAAAAAGGTTCAGTTCCTTACTTGTGGCATTGATCATTTTGGGAAGGAATTGTGCTTCAGTAGAGTTCGTTTTTGTCCACTACTGTTTGGTTTTATACTTAGCTTATGTATATTATACATTACAATTTCATCCTTGTCTTCGTATTAAGTATCCTGTGTTCGAATTCGCATCTCATAACCTTCAAACCCAGTACTAGAAAAGACTTTTGGAGGAGGGGGAGTGGGACGGGAATAGCAACTGGGTTGTTTTTCGGCCATGTGTGTGTATTTCATATGCCTTTTTGTTCTTTACCTGTTTTTCACTTGTGAATATTTCATTCCAAAGAAGGTTACTGTGGTTTTTCATATTCTTTTTCGCTTTTTCATGTGGATTTTTGCTCACTTTGAGTAATAATAATAATAATAATAATAATAATAATAATAATAATAATAATAATAATAATAATCCAGGTGAATCTTTCTTGTTTGTCCGCCCTGGGTGGGAACGGGGTAGGTAGAGGATCAGGAGGGTAGGGGAGACATGACACATCCACCCTCCTCCTGCAAATCAGTTTGTCCGCCCCGGATGGGTGCGGGATAGGTAAGGGAGACATGACGGACAGCGCCGGGTTCCAGCACAGCGTAGTGTGTGCCATCAAGCTCCTAATAATAATAATGATAATAATGATCTCATCCTTAATAGTTAGCCCATTTTACGGCCTTAACTTTTGTGCTCGCCTCCATTATTTTTTTATGGCACCATCTGCTGACGTGAAAGCAAGGAAAATGTTGCACCGTCGCAACCTTGAACGAATTAGAAATTAAATCAGCGACTCGCGGAAACTACAAAGACAGTCGCTCAAGTAATTACGATTCTCGTGTATACTTGTCTGCAATTCAATTACACAAGTAAAACAGAGGAATGGGACGGTCGGAATAAGTTATGTGGTGGAACACTCGTGTATCCAGTTGAAGAATTGCCCCAATTACGAATTTAGGGGCATTAGCAATTACAATTTTCTCTGTTGTGTATTTTTGTTGTGTTTTAGTATTTAATTTACATATATGCCCTACGTTTTTTTTTTTGTATGTCTGAAATCTTTCTCTTGTTCATTTTAGGATTTTCTTAAAGTCTTTAAAGATGTAATTTTCTCTTATTTTCACGTTCCTCGTCAGGTTTTTGTAGATTGTCTTCGGTTCCGGTGCAGATCCTTCTTTCATTTTCATAAATATACGTAAATTTTCTTCAGTTCTGCCTTAGAGAAATACTTGACAATTGTCCGATATGCTGTGTCCGAGATTTTTTTTTTGTTGCCAATTTTCCAGAGTTTTCTAATGGGGTTACTTGTAAAGTTTTGGTCAGTAATATAGCTCTAGTTTTTCCCCAATCGTCTATTTTTAAAACTTGGATCGATCACGTATTTTTACACTTTCAACATCAACACATTTAGCAAATTTCCCTCAGTGGCGCACTTTCAGATTCTCCTCGGGTATTTCCAAACAATAGTCTATGACGTTTACCTTACTGTCTTACAAGCAGGTTTACCGCATAGGCTTATCGGGTGACTTGAAGACTTCCTTCAGTGACTTGTCGGTAAGTTTTTTGCTGTTTTTGGTGAACTGCTTATTTGCAGATTTACTTCCGTGATGATTTAGTATATTTTCAACCGAGAAGTATTTGGGTATTTTCTTCGAGGTCGTAGTTTTGCAGACTTTCTTCAGGGTCGTATTTTTGTTGACTTTCTTCAGGGTCGTATTTTTGTTGACTTTCTTCGAGGTCGTATTTTTGTTGACTTTCTTCGAGGTTGTAGTTGCAGACTTTCTTCAAGGTCTTACTTGCAGACTTTCTTCAAGGTCGTATTTGCAGACTTTCTTCGAGGTCACATTTTCAGACTTTCTTCGATGTCCTATTTTTGCAGACTCTTCAAGATCGTATTTTTGCTGACTCTTCAAGGTCGTATTTTTGCAGACTCTCCAAGGTCGTATTTTTGCAGACTTTCTTCAAGGTCGTATTTTTGCAGACTTCCTTCTAGGTCGTATTTTTGGCAGGCTTTCTTCAAGGTCGTATTTTTGCAGACTACTCAAGGTCGTATTTTTGCAGACTTCCTTCGAGGTCGTATTTTTGCAGACTCTTCAAGGTCGTATTTTTGCAGACTCTTCAAGATCGTATTTTTGCAGACTTCTTACAAGGTCGTATTTTTGCAGATTTCCTTCGAGGTCGTATTTGCAGATTTAACTCCGTGTCTTATTTCCACAATTTCCTCAATGACGCATTTGCAGACTTTGACCCTCATTCCCGAAAAAAGTCGATTCCCACCGCCAGGCAACAGAGCCTACGAAATCACCCAAAAACAAGATTAGCGCCTCTGGGAACCAGCGCGAATGGGTTGTAAATCGTAAGTGACGGTAATAAAGGTTCGCTAATGAACCTAAGAATTGCCTTAATTATTTATCCAGGGAATAAATTAGAGCAGCCTGCAGACGATTTGCCTCTCTGACGGGTATTTTTTTTTTTTTTTTTATTTCCGAACTTGTCTCCACTTGCGCCTGATTAACGGGTAGTCTTTTTTTCCCCTTTTTGAGATGGGTGTTTGGAATTTATTTTTGTTTGTTGGATTTTGGAATTTTTTTTTTCTTGGCTTTCGGAAATTTTTTTTTCTTGGCTTTCGGAATTTTTTTTTGGGGGATTTTGGAATTTTTATATGTTGGATTTCGAAATTATTTTTTGTTGGATTTTGGAATTTTTGTTTGTTGGATTTCGGAATTTTTTTTGTTGGATTTTGGAATTTTTGTTTGTTGGATTTCGGAATTTTCTTTTTATTTGGAATTTGGAATTTATGTTTGTTGGATATGGGAATTTTTATATGCTTAGGAATACTTTATTTGTTAGGTTTTGAAGTTTTGTTTATTAAGTTACGGGATTTTTTAGTTGTATATTTTAGGAATTTTTTATTTGTTGGATTGGAACCTTTTGTTTTTTTAGTTTTATGAATTTTTTTGTTGGGCGGGGGGTTTCGAAGTTTTTTTTTGTTGGGTTTGGAACCTTTGTTTTTGTAAGTTTATGAATTTTTGTTTGTTGGGTTTAAGAATTTGTTTCTGTGGATTTTGGAAAATATATTTTGGTTTTGGATTTGTTTTTGTGGTGAAATTTGTTTTAATTTGTCGTTTTATAATTCAATAAAACAATTGTGTTTAAATTTGGATCTGTAGTAAAGTATTTAAACTATGTTACTGCCTATGTCTTATGCGTTTATAATCTCAGCGAACATATGCACCTGTGATGTAGAGAATTCACCGGGAATGCCAATTTCCCCCGAGTTGTGTGTTTCAGATACTTTCGATTTTAGCTTTACAATTTATTTAACAGTTAGTTATCAGCATGCGCATGCGTGCTCGTAAATCTCACATTTTGGAACGGTTCAGCGTTCGCAACCTCTAGGGCGATAGTTCCCGACTGAGCACCTGTAGTTTCCACATCACTCTTGCTTTCTCTCAAGCTCTCATTTCCGGCGTCTTTCTTTTAAGGTACAGATATATATATATATATATATATATATATATATATATATATATATATATATATATATATATATATATATATATATATATATATATATATATACACATATACACACACACATATATATATATATATATATATATATATATATATATATATATATATATATATATATATTTTGTATTTTCAACCGGAATTTGTGACATGAATCCTTGCTAAAATCTGAGGTCCTTCAGATGTTCCTCTGCATGGTTATATGCTCTATAGAACTATGCATTTGTTATGTAACTTAGACTTGGCACTATGGAGAACATTTTCCTTTGTCTACACAGTAGCTGAATAAAAATAAGGATATCGAGACGTAACAGACAGATGGAATGATTTGAAATTTCATTTAAAAATTGTACAATTTAAAGAAAAACAGATTAAGGTTATAATGTAGAGTGAACGGAACCGTGGATGATGGTGTAACGGACCCAACTTTGATGAGGCGAAGATATGAAAGGGCTAAATTGCAAGTATTTTTAATGTATGGTGCAGATAGTTAAAGAGTGAAGAGGAATGTAAGGTAATCAAGAAAGGTTGCGAGTGATGTGCGCTAAAGGAGACGCATTTTGGAATCATCCTAAATTCCTGTCTTCCGGATTAGACTTTAATGTGCGGATTAGACAAGTAAAGGATATTGTATAAAGAGTCGTCTATTAAATGTATAAGGCGTAAAAGAAAGCGAAGGGGTGAGAAGCGAACAGGTGTTAGGGTGACTCAGTCAAGAGGTTATTGGTAATGAAAAGATGGATCAAATTATTTACGTTGTTCGGGATGTTTAGAGGATGGGATATATCTATCTGTCTATCTATTTATCTATCTATCTATCTATCTATCTATCTATCTGTCTGTCTATCTGTCTATCTATCTATCTATCTATCTATCTATATCTATATATATGTGTGTGTGTGTTACTGTACCTGTCAGTAACGTAGCCGGTATACCGGTGTTAGAGTGTTGTGTAGATAGATGAAGCAATCTCCTACATTTATTTCATCCACCATTATCCTGATCAGTTAGACATGAATAGGATAGTGACAGCTCTTATGATTTTACAAGCATGCATCCTCTCTCATTCTTGGATAATTTCTTATCACTGAGAAATGGTGAGGTACAAGTAGAGCGGTATTTGGAGTAACTATAATTTACATTTATCCTGTTATGACAGTAATGTATAATTGATTATTTTTTAATCTGAACGTAAGATTTATTATATATTTACTCTACATACGTTGGCTTAGTTGCCTGTTCTGTGTTAGTTTCAACCAGTTTGAATTTGTTAAATTAATGTAGCTTTCAGGCAGATTGTATGTTCTCCCTATTTACGTAACTCCTTTGACTCTCTCTCTCTCTCTCTCTCTCTCTCTCTCTCTCGTTTGGATGTATCGCAATTCTGAGTCGTTGCAACGTATTGATTCTAAAAACAGTTTTGAAGCCGAAAGGTCATAAGGCCCCTTTTTTCTCCCCTGTCTAGAAAAGCTTTTTATTTTCCCTTCTTTTATATCGCCCGGTCTTTATTGGATATTCTCCCTTATCCATGCCATCCGTTTCATATTTTTCCCAAGTTTCTCTGTCTCCCAAAGCCAACACTTTTTTTTTTTTTTTTTTATCTTTGCATTTTAATATTGGTCTTGTTCATTTATATCTTTCCTCCAGTTTTCGGGAACGCGTTTATTTTCTTTTGTTTTAATGACTTCGGGGAGAGAGAGAGAGAGAGAGAGAGAGAGAGAGAGAGAGAGAGAGAGAGAGAGAGAGAGAGAGAGAGAGAGAGAGAGGGAGGGAGGTGATTTGTGTTGGAGGAAATGGAAAGGCCTTTGTTTTTGTTCAGTGTTGTATTCCTTTTATGCGCCCCTATTTTTATTAAGTTTTTTTTTTATGTCCTTTATATCTTGGAATATGTGGTTTTTTCGTAATGTTATGCATAATCAGATGTCCAAGAAGGAAATTTCACGTAAATTATGCCTGACATATAGCTGGTTCTTTTCGCGCTTTATATAATATAATTTGCATTTTATGGTTCTTTTTTTATACTAATGTATAATGGGATTTCTCTCGTTTTCCATTACATGGATCTGTTTATTGTTGGTTGATTGTTAATAACTGGACAGTTATTCCATCCTGCATTACCTAGATAAGATGTAATACGTCCTCGTAAGCTTTTAGCTAGACTTTTATCACGCCATCTCCTGACGAATGTGCCTCGAATATATGGCATGACTTCTACACTTAATGACAACATTATACAGTCGTTTTTGAGTGTCACATTGTTTTGTATTTGGTATTATTATTATTATTATTATTATTATTATTATTATTATTATTATTATTATTATTATTATTATTATTATTTATTATTATTATTTACGGCCAAGATAATGGTATTATTCTACACTAGGAAAATGGACATGACCATTTCGTGGATGACGGTTAGCGAGGGGTGATTCAACCGACGCCAAAAAATGGCACGGCGAAACCAAATTAAATTAAATTAAATAAAAATCCGTTCCTCGTTGCATTTTCCACATGGTGGCCCTTTCTTCGTAATGAGAAATTTGAGGTAGCATCAAAGGATCGCGGAGTATATCGCAGAAATGAAAACTGTCTTGATTACATTTTCCTCGCTACAAGTTAACAACTTTCTCGGGGGCGGGGGGCTCGGATGCGTAATTGGAGAAAGTGCTGGTTGTGATTAAGGGACCAGCATGGGTTCGTCTCTCTCTCTCTCTCTTGTAATTTTGATTTCTAAGCCATTTCCGGCAGCGTAGGCTGAAGTTTTCATGACGGGAAATTGTTGACAAATGGAGGGACGTGGGATATTTTTATTGCACGCATTTCATGCGTCACGGACTAATGACGCGGGAGGGAAATACGTTTGTGAGGAGGGATTTTTAGTGGGGTGGAATGGCGTTTTTTTTTAAAGGTAGAATTGCTACTGTATTTTGTATGCTTCTGTTTAATTATGACATCATGATA
>NC_089755.1:50871797-50894297 GCF_040412425.1 Macrobrachium rosenbergii | reverse complement strand
TGACATCTCGCTTTGTAATTTAACAATCTTACACCATGTGCTGGTCATCTTGGCATCTTCCGTCATATGTTGGTACCCTTCGTTTCACAAGGCATATGTTAGTACCCTTGGCTTCACACGTCTTATGACAGTACCCTTCGTCTCACGTCGTACATGGGTGCCCTGAGTATCTTACTTCATGCGTGAATAACCTTTGCTTCACATGTCATATGCTCATTACCTTTGTCATCTCTCATCGCGAGATTTTCGTCCTCTTGGTTTCACACGTGACAGGTCCCTCGGCTTCACACTGCATATGTTGGCAATCTTGGCATTTACGTTCTATATTGGGAGCCTTGATTCCACACGTCATTTGTTAGTATCGTTCGCTTCGCATGCTGCATGATGTTAACCATGGTTTGACACTTGTGCATAATCATGTTTTCTGACGAATTTTTGAGAACGGCGTCTTTGCAGTTGTTAACATCTTACAGGATATATTCAGGAAATTTATCAGTTTTACCATAAATCGGAGTGAATGAAACGTTAGACTGTAGCCCTTAATATCTATCTATTAATGGTGTGAAACCGGTAATGTGATTAGAGAGATTTTTTTAAAAGAAATTTGGAAGTGATGACTTTACCCCCTCCCCCTTTTAAAAAGAAGATTGTTTGATGGTTGAGGAAACGCCCAGAATTAAGAGAAGCGATTCTGGCTTCATATGGAAAAGTGTCCTTGTTACGGAGGGGGTGGGTCTCCTCTTTGTTCTGTCCGACCTTCAGCAAGACCGTTGTGGTTACCATACCTGGCCTCGATTGCGTTTTGTTTACCTGGCTGCGCATGGGATTAGATTGGTCAAGGATGTATGAACCATGTTTGTTTCCAAACAAGGCCATGAATGACTGCAATCTCCACACGAGACCTTGATGTAAAAACATTAACATCTCTTTCTTTTTTAGTGATAGATATTCTAGTTATCATTTGGCTGTGACTTTAATGTGTGTTGGTGATATGTGTTATTGACTGGTATTGTTTAGACTTAGGTAAATATACTTTAGTTGATCAGAAAAGGTAGGTCTCAGAAATTGAACGCAGTGTCTACACTCCTTGTCATCCTGTACTGGTTTTGCTTGACCTTTTGCATTGTGGCTTATGGCTAGTATTAAAAGTGATATAAAAACTTTCAAGGTATGTTTTGACCCTGAATACGAATAGAAAATCTTGTCTGTAATGCAGTGACAAGCGTAGGAAACCACCCTTTTAAAGATTCTGTCTAAATTCCTTTATATGTATGCTTGCATATATATATATATATATATATATATATATATATATATATATATATATATATATATATATATATATATATGTATATACGTATATATGTATACGTATATATATATATATATATATATATATATATATATATATATATATATGTATATATGTATATATGTATACGAGATTTTTTTAGCATCACAAGCTATTATTGGCGCAAGACTCAGATCTTTTGTTCTTCTATTCTTGGCATATTGTCCCAAATGTGGATGTCAGCAGTTTTTTTTTTTTTTTTTTACAAAATTCCTCGACGATAAGATTTTCCTTATTTCAAACTTGTTGATTATAATTTAGGCTATCGAAAAAGATTTCGTGACTGACCAGGTTTGTAAACCTAATTTTAATGTCTTTGGCAGAAAAAGATTATGTACATATAATATATATATATACAGTGTATATATATATATATATATATATATATATATATATATATATATATATATATATATATATATATATATATATATCATTTGTATGTAATTACTTTTTCTGCAAAAGACGTATTAAAATTAGGTTTACGGAACCTGGTCAATCACGAAATCTTTTTCGATAGCCTAAATTATAATCAACAAGTTTGAAATAAGGAAAATCTTATCGTCGAGGAATTTTGTAAAAGAAAAAAAAATTGCTGACATCCACATTTGGGACAATGTGCCAAGAATAGAAGAACAAAAGATCTGAGTCTTGCGCCAATAATAGCTTGTGATGCCAAAAGAATGTTGTAAATACATATATTTTCAAAAATATATATCTTTGTAGACAGTAAGGAACTGTGGTACAGCCTGTCTTTTACGTAACTCGAAGATATCGTGAAATGTTCTGTAGATGAAGGTAAGACGCAGTAGATTTCCAGTGCCAGGTCATCAGACCATTCGTGCATGAATCAAGCCAAGACGCAATAGACAGACAGCCTTTCTTTCGTTCACTAAAAGGGGTAATGTTTCTGTTCTGAAGGAAATTGTTTGAAATATGTAATACGTGAATATACGATACGTACTTAACAGGGAGACAATGACCTTCGTTTCGTGCTCTAAACAAGTGTTGTCTCGATTTCATCATGTACTCTATTTTAGAACCTCTTGTTCATTGTGTGTCGATGTTATCTTTTCCTGCGCCCACCGAGAAACCTTTTGAACGAGCCTTGAGGGTCTATCTGTCAAGGGGGTGAATAGGAAGGAGAGAGAGAGAGAGAGAGAGAGAGAGAGAGAGAGAGAGAGAGAGAGAGAGATCCGCTGCTTCAGAGAATCTTAACGAACTCCGGTCCTCTAATGCGAAGTCCTTGAGCCATTTTTTTTCTCCAGGAAGCGAGTTTGATTTATTTTTGTTTTAATTTGTGTGTTGTGAGGTTCCTTATTTGGTTTCTGTCTGTGCCTTTCCAGTAGGGTTGAACTTTTTTTTGTAAGGGTCAAGTTTTCAAATTAAGGTCTGAAAAGAATCTTATACTGGTATACCGTAGGGTTCAGTCTTCAAAAGGGTTGTTATCAGGTTATTACAGACGTAATTTTCTCACTCTTAGATTTATTAAATTGAAAATGATTGTGGTAGATCATTCCTTTCTGAAGTTTTGCCGATACAGAAAAGCGCTATACATTATATTGTGAATTGGTTGTCTACCTATGCCTGTCTCAATTGAAAATTTTACTATTTTTCTCTAGTTACCTGGTTTTAGGTCGAGTAAAGAAACTTAATCATCGGGATAACATTGTCTTCATATCTCTCACAGTTTTACGAATACAGTAACTTCATTTCTTCTAGAAGCCAGTGTAGGAGACTTCGTCATATGGTCATCTACATCGTTGTTACTGTCGGCAATGTTACTGATATTGTTTTGTTAATGATATGTGATTACGACTCCTGTGGTAATGTGGCTTTGTTGCTGCGCAAACGTATTCACTGACACGTGGTTGGTTGAGTCACCCTCGTGTGTTATTGTTGCGGTTGAGGACATTCGCCAGATGGGTACCATTTGGTGACAGTTTGCCACCCAGAAAAATGATTTTTATGTCGGTATTAGACATTGCCAGAAGGGTAGAATTGACTTTTGCGTTGATGTGTTTTTAAGGTTTTCTGAAAAAGTGTTATAAGTTGCTTTTCCATTTTTCTATGATACAAATATTTTGGTTTTGCATTGGTTAGTCGTAATTTATGGCAGTAAACGCCCCCATTGACTTTTTATAAGCTTATCCACATTCCTTTGTTAAGAACTACAGTTCCGGGGGTCAAAAAGTAAGTCGCAGTTTCTGAAACCCCACCACTCGCATAACAGCTGTTTTGGAGCCCTCCCTCCCACGTTTGGCAACCCGTGTGGCAAACACCTGTGAGCAACAACACCTGTGAAAGCGCCAGTTCTTCCTAACGGCTGGGCGGTGTTAGAGCCAGCACATCAGATTTCACGTCGGTAGTGCCAAGACCTCGCACCGTGAACTCGTTTCTTTCCAGCGAATTTCGTTTTCATTATTCCAGTGCTGGTATTGGTTGCCCTTCGCTGCCTCCCCTTCTCAAGAGTGCCCCTATAACTCGTCTGGGGATTTAAACTTCGCGGCGGTTCTCCTTCTTTTGTGCCAAAAGAAGAGCGGAAAGAGCCCCCTCCCCCTCAACCCCCGTTCTCTTAGAAGCCCCAGAAAAGTAGAAATAGGTCTGGAAGTTTTCTCGTAAAGCGAGGATCTTCCAGTTACATATTTATCCCTATTAGGAAATTGTCCACGAATAATCTAGACACTCGCTTTGCTTCGGAAAGGACTAAAGACATCAATCAGTTAAGACCAAATTTTTGTATAGCGAGTAAACAAAGCGCTTGCGTTTTATTTTGTTCTTGAGTCGGGCTAGTGATAAAATAGTCGACAATCTCAGGAGAAAGTCGCCGAAGAATAATCTCCCCGCAGAAATTGCAGCGTAAGATTATAGACCCAAACTTCCACCTGCCGCTGACATATCCCTTCTGGAATCCAGGGCCCCTCAGTGAGGGTAACCGTAAAAAGGAGAAAAATATATTGTGTTTCTCTCTCGTTGCACATCCCTTAGCTGTTTCGCTCCAATTCACGGCACCCCAGTGCCTGAGAGGTCTTTTGGTTGGAAATTTCTTTTGGGGGGAGATTATTCCTGAAGAACGCACATTCCCATTCATCTGCCGGAAAGCTATTTCTCGGAGGTTTCTTGGCTTCGCTAATGCCCTTGTCAAACGACACCACCACACGCTAAACCCACCCCTCCCCCTCCCCCTCCCCGAAAAAAAGGCTTGAAAAGGTTAAGTAGCCAAGACCCACTTAGGGATAACGGGAAGAAGGAGGAGCCTAAGAAGAGAATTTAAAGAATATATCCGCGTTCATTTGCCTAGAATACAGCTTTGCCTATTCATTGTAACGATTAGGAAGGGAAGGCTTGGCTCATTGTGTTTTGAGAGCTAGATTTGAAGAGAGCGAGCGTGTAACATTAAAAAAACAGATCGTATTCTCTCTCTGAGAGCAGTCCAGCTTTAAGGAAGAGGAATAGGACCAACAGTATCCCTTCCGAAATAGGGGAGGCATACGTTGCTGTCGAGGTTACTCCCTTTGAAGCTAGATATATATACATTTTTTCTTCTCTTAGAAGAAATCATATATATACATTTTTTGTTCTCTTAGAAGAAAGCATTGTTTTTCTTGGAAAGCCTCTCCTCTCTTTTTCTCTGTCTCTTCCTAGAAATCCATAACAGTATTTTTAAAAGAAAATAATTTTTCCGTAGGTTATTTACCTTCCAAATAACACCCTAAGTGTGTCTGAATAAAGAACTCTTTCCTGAAAACACAAGAGAACGCCAGATTATTTACCTCGATCAGAGGAAGTAAACACAACCCCGCCCATATTCAGCACAAAGGAAGAGCTGTCACTATTCGCGTTTTAAACAGACTTTGAACGAGGCAAGAACAGAAAAGAGTCGAAGGAAAGATGGGCACCTTAGTCGAATTGCAGAGATCCTTGACTTCCAACTCACCCGATGCCCCGTTGGGTAATCAAGACCCGAGCCAGGGTCTCGAAGAAGGGCAGAATATTGTACCCCCGTCCTTCCATCAGCTGGCGGAAGATTGGAATCACTATTTCGTTGAAGTGGGCGACTGGCTAGTCAGGGAGAGAGAGAGAGAGAGAGAGAGAGAGAGAGAGAGAGAGAGAGAGAGAGAGAGAGAGTGTATAATCGTAGTAAGATATACCTGTATTATCCGACATTTAAGTACAACTTGACTCATACAATCTCTCTCTCTCTCTCTCTCTCTCTCTCTCTCTCTCTCTCTCTCTCTCTCTCTCTCAGAGTGTTAAAGGTAATATCCTCATCGACTCATGCAGGTGGGGCATTGGGTTACTGTCTCCCCTCTTGTGAATGGCGGTGAGGGTTATGAACGATGGAATATCAGAGGGATGGACAAATAAGGCATTGTGCCCCCGCAGATTGTTTCCTGGTTTTTTTTCATTTTTAGGATTTTCGATGAAAGCCCCGGAGTATCGGGCCAGAGTTAATAGCCTAGTAGTAAAGTATCATATGCTAACCTCTGCATTAGAATGTAATATTTAACAGTGACAATATATATATATATATATATATATATATATATGTATATGTATGTATTATATGTATATATATACTCTATATATATGTATGTATATATACTGTGTATTAATATATATATATATATATATATATATATATATATATATATATATATATATATATATATATATATATATATATATGTGTGTGTGTGTGTGTGTGTGTGTGTGTGTGTGTACAGTAAATTATGCTATTGATGGTAGAAGTAAATATAATGGATGATGATAGTTTGGGGCCATAGATGAGTCATAAATCAGATGAAGTAAGAAAGGGAGCAAGGTGCGTGCAAAAGGTTGGGAAGAGGATTGGAGTGTCTAGGGACCCCAAGGTGAAGATTAATGATGGGAATTTTGAACCATCCATCCTCTATGGAAGCCGAGTGTGGGCAATGAATGTGAATGGAAGAAGAAAAAAAAAAAGGAAGTTGAGATGGGTTGTCTGCATGGTATATGTGCCGTAATAAGAGTTTATAGGGAGAGAAATGTGGCGAAAATGAAGATTGAAGGAGTTAAGTAATGCATGTGACGGTGGTTGCCATGTTGTTTTTCTCCCTAGAGCCACACCTTGTTTGAGGAAACAGCTTACTGCCGAAAGAGTGTAAATTGATGAGTTTCACTATATACAGAACCACAAGGGACCGACAAAATGCAAGGTTTGTTCCTGACCAGTTTCGCCCATTCAGACATCTTCAGACGACTAGTACAAAACACATACACAAGAGAGATAAACAGACAAGCAGGCACAGACAGGTAGATAGAGGGAGTTAGATGAGCAGACAAATACTGACAGAATGAGAGTGAGATGGACACTTCCTTCAACACTCCATTTTGCCCACTAGCACTCTCATACATTCACACACACACACACACACACATACAGTGTTGCGGTAAAAGGAGAATCGTTTTCTGTAACGAATATGAAAATTTAAAATATGAATTCTTGCGATAACACTGAATTTTATCACAAGACAGAGGAACATTCCGTTGTGCGGATATGCAGTAACTGTGGAGGAATGAGTAAAGGCCTAATATATCCTGTCTTCATTGTCTAGATAAGGTTGTCCATGTCATCGTTATAACTGTGGAGATAATTACGAAAAACTGCTACTGAAGGCGTCCCAACTATACTGCAGCGTAATAATAATAATAATAATAATAATAATAATAATAATAATAATAATAATAATAATACAGGCTGGCCGAGAGCTGCCTCATTAAGATGCTGTGGGCTATCTTGAACATTCTCCGGGTTCCTTTTCAGGAGAAATGAGCATCTTTAAAGTTAAGATTCCCTCCAAGATATGATCTAGCTGCCGAGAGACTTGGGGCCGTGGGGTTGGGGGTTGGTGGAGTTGGGGAGCGTTACCTATACAGTTATTTGTTCCTCCTCGCTCTTTAACTAACAATTCCGGTTGGGCTCTCTCTCTCTCTCTCTCTCTCTCTCTCTCTCTCTCTCTCTCTCTCTCTCTCTCTCTCTCTCTCTCTCATATATGTTTATATATATAAATTTATATTTTTTTATATATATATATATATATATATATATATATATATATATATATATATATATATATATATATATATATATATATATATATATATATATATATATGTGTGTGTGTGTGTGTGTGTGTATGTACTATACATACATACATACACGTAATTATAATAACCATAATGCCCTCTTAGCTTCTTCATCTCTTCACACTTTTCGGATGCGGGTTCGAATCCTGCTGCGGACGTCAGATTTGCCTCTTATTCTTCCATTTGGAACTTAGGTTTTGTAGTGACAAGCGTATCCAAAAAGTGTGAAGAGGGCATTGTGGTTATCCTAATGTACTGTATAATATATATATATATATATATATATATATATATATATATATATATATATATATATATATATATATATCTAAAAGTGGTTTTATTAACTCTGTTCCAAATTCGCCCGTTTTCCTGTGCTCAAACAGAAACAGTTTCGCCAATTATTTACCCAATTAGAATGAAATCCTTTAATGGGAATTGTAATAGTGAATCATTAATTTCGAATTTAGACTTGTTTCCAGTGTTCATTATCTAAATGAGTTACCGTTTTAGGAGAGATCATAGTCACCCATAAAGTTTTTTTTTTTTTTTTTTTTTTTTTAGGGACTGATCAGCAGGCAATAGTAAATGAACTGGCTTTTAAAGTTTGACTTACCGAATAATGTTTCCCGTTAACCCAAAAAGGTTAATGCGCAGTTGAAAATACTCCTTTGTTTTCTGTGAGTCAGTGACACCTGTTCGCTTGACGCTCTTGGTAACTGGAACCCGTCACACCTGTTCCCGTCACCTGTTCGTGCATCAGACACACATGTTGATGAGCTAAGGAAATTTTCACTTTCTTACGTATCAAGAGAGCTTTTACTGTGATTATGTTTTACTTTGAGCTTCGGAATTTTCTGAACCTCTTTGAAAAGCGTAGTTTCATGTTGGGTGCCGTGGTGTATGCCCCTTACAGTCGCAGTGCTGATTGTATGAGTCTTAACCGCTATGTTGATTCGTTTCTTCATGCATTTAAGGATTCACTGTTATTTTTTCTGCTTGGCTGTGGAAATTTAAAGCTAAGCCAATTCTGATTTGTTAAAACCTTTTGAAGGAAACCGCTAGGCGTTTCAGTTAATGTTGCCATTATTAAATTCAAATTAATAAAATAAAAATTGGTCTTATTTTTCCCATTTTCTATTTGTCCGTTTATTTTTCCCATTTTCTAGTTTTCCGTTTTTTCCCATTTTCTTTTTTCCTTATGTAGGTCTATAAATAGACTTCCACAAGAACTTATTGCTTTTTCTCGTCGGATTTTATATTGGGATATTAAACTTTGCTAGTTACAGTTTTCTATTTGGGGTTTGTGAATACTTTCGAGCTTCCTCAGTACATATTTGTATTGAATAGGTTCACATTTTATTAATTTGAAAATACATCTCATATATTCAAATAACAAGTGCTTATTTACTCGGAATTCAAGGAGTTGTACAAAGCTGTGGTTATTTTGAGAGTGAGAGGTGCATTCGGCTTTGAGTATGAATCTTTCGGGTACCCGAGAGGCTTTGAATTTCAGCTTTTCCAATTTTGGATTTGGCTTAAAGTTTTCTCTAAAGACTCGGGAGAAGAGTTGCGGAAGGGGTACTTCTTTTGGATTTTGGAGATCGCAGGGTTTTCCTTTTTCAATCGACTTTTTGTATTTTTGTCGCATTTGTGTAGATTCTTGTCTCACAAGGAAATATAACATCAAGTGTAAGGTCGGATTTAATTCAGTTTTAGAACGAGGTTTGATACCCATTTTTACAGATAAAATGTTCATTGACATTTAAGTGTAAAAGAGCATCGCCGTCTATGATTAAATGTCAAAGTATAATGTTTTGTCTCGGCACAAAGTAATTGTTTACGAGATTTGTCAAGGGAAATATTGTTGCATGTGATATGAGAGGATTTATGTCCCAAGTAGATTGAGAGTTGGATTTGAATAAGGATAAATGCTATTATTCGCCATTTTATGAATGTCCTTTGTTTTTGGCATTGATGAAGATTTATTTAATCACACTCTTTCCTCCGGATTGCCGATTTTCTGCGCATGTTCGAAAGCTGAATTGCGCGATTGAGAACGTGATTGCTTGCTTGCGTTTTCTCTTCGCCCTCTTAATGGGAAACCTCAAGCAAATATTTAAGGGAGTAAATAAGCGTCAAGAACTCATTTTGCCTTCACTTTGTATATTTGTATATTTGTCTCTCCCTTCGTCTGGTGGTTATAGATTGCATTGTGACACCGCTCAGTTTCTCCCATTCTGTTTCAGTGGAAGTCTAATCATCGAAGGACACTTGTATATTTTCTGTTTCGCGTGATTTCTTTTCTCCATTTCCACTATGTCAGGGGCATATTTTACGCTGTGTTGGACTGACGTTTTAGGTTACGGTCATGATGATTTTCTCTCACGTATCTTGGCATACAGTTTTGAAGGAATCCTTTAAATTATTGTAACTTTCGTCAGGGTGTAACTTGCAAAGGTATATGTAGGCTATACACACTATATATATGTGTGTGTGTGTAGATACATATATAATTTATATATTGTATATTTTATATATATATATATATATATATATATATATATATATATATTTATATATGTATATGAAACATGTAGATTATTAATGTGTATATATATATATATATATATATATATATATATATATATATATATATATATACTATATATATATATATATATATATATATATATATATATATATATATATATATATATATATATATATATATATATATATATATATATATATATATATGAAACATGTAGATTGTTATTGTTTAGTAGAGAAACCACGATAATCAATTTCCTTCTCTGGGATTATTAATGTATCAGCGTATCTGTTAAAGGGGCCTTCTTTGTGTTCACTTTCATTCATCTGAACGTCATGTCCACTGTTTAATTTTGCATTTCTTCCATTTCTCATGCAGTGTTTCATTTCTTTCAATTGTACACCCTTCCGGTGTGTGTGTGTGTGGTTGCTCATTTTCTTTTATTTCTCCGCTGTGTACACTTTCAGGGAGAGGGTCTGAAGTGGCACATTAACTGGAAGCCTTATTTGCTTCCCTGGAAGACCCAGAGAGAGAGAGAGAGAGAGAGAGAGAGAGAGAGAGAGAGAGAGAGAGAGAGAGAGAGAGAGAGAGAGAGAGAGAGAATAGGGGGTGTTGTTGTTCTATTGTTCCAAAGTCTTATTATACCTCATTTTCTTCCCTTGGCACACCCCTGCTGTATTTTCCGCTTTGTTTTTCTGCTGTACTCTCTGCTTTATTTTTCTCATGTATTCTCTTTTTATTAGGATTTTTATCCGTGTTTATTCGTCGTCACCTTAGGATGTCCTTACTAGTTCTCATCACCCAACGGAGAACCTTATTTAGTACTAAGCATCCATCATAGAACATTAGCGAATTCCAGTTACCCATCTCAGGATCGTGGGTAGCTTCTCGCTCTTCCATAGAAGGACACTGTACTTTTTTACCACTGGCCAGAGGACTTCATATAGTTTCTCATCGTTCCAAATATAACCTCTTGCTTAGTTTATCAGTTTCTGAACACCCGTCTGAAGGGAACTGAGAAGCTTCTTGGTTTCATCTTTCAAATGGAATTTCAGATGGAATTTCTCACCATCCTAAAGTAGGTTTTCATAAATCTTTGTCTAAACTGATGTAGGACCGAAGGCAGTCTTTGTCCAACGTTTAGAGGACCTAATGTAGCATTTCACTTATTTTTTAGTACTAATGTAGTCTTAACCTGCCTTTGCATGACTAATGTAGCGTTTTTCATGGCTTTTGAGGTGTAAGGTAGTCGGTGCTACTTTGGCCTGTTATCTACGCGTCACCTGGTCCGAGGGGCTAGTACTAAACATGGTGGAAGCTCCTTGGGACGCTGTGTTTAGTGCTATCCCCTCGGGGATCAAAGTATTATATACACCCATTTCTGTATTGTGTGGTTGACAAATTACATTAATAAACGATGTCTGTGTGCGGCCGTCTACTTTACATTTACCATACGGTGCTTAGTACTAGCACTTTACCATACGGTGTTTGGTCCCGTTGCTAAGTAACCAATTGGTTCTTAGCCACGTTAAATAAGTCTAATCCTTCGGGCCGCCCTAGGAGAGCTGTTAATCAGCTCAGTGGTTTGGTAAAACTAAGGTATACTTAACTTAGCACTAGCACTTTACCATACGGTGTTTAGTACTAGCATTTTACCATATGGTGTTTAGTACTAGCACTTTACCATACGGTGTTTAGCACTAGCACTTTACCGTACGGTGTTTAGTACTAGCATTTTACCATATGGTGTTTAGTACTAACACTTTACCATATGGTGTTTAGTACTAGCACTTTACCATACTGTGTTTAGTACTAGCACTTTACCATACTGTGTTTAGTACTAGCACTTTACCATACGGCGTTTAGTAGTAGCACGCTGGAGGTGACGCGCAGATAGCAAGCGAAAGCAGCACCGCGTAGTTTGTCACCCGCCGTTGCCGGAGCTGATGAAATCTTCTTCAGAACTTGTAGAATCCCATATAATTCCTCCGTCCTTTTGTAGGACCTTATACATTATATTACCATCACTGCGCTTAGTAATTCCTCGCGATCACATCGCAGCCCCCTTCAGCCTCGGCGACGTGCATTGACTTCTAATCATTGACTTGGAACTATGGGCGACTGGGGCCGCGTTCTCACACAAAGTTGGCCCTGGTGATGGATTACCCTTTGTTAATCTGCCCCTTCACCGAGTAATGCCTTTTGGATTACGTGGATTTGTGACACACACAGAGAGAGAGAGAGAGAGAGAGAGAGAGAGAGAGAGAGAGAGAGAGAGAGAGAGAGAGAGATCCCCTGTCTGTAAATTTCACGTTGCATATTGGAACACTGGGTTCAAATATGTAGGATACGTTAAAAAAAAAGTAATTTTAGGTTTAATTTTACCTTTCGGTTTGAGAATACAACATGTTTTCGATTTCTAAGTTTTAATGTGGAAGTTTTAAAAGTTAACAATTGATAGCTAAGTATGTGTGCTATCTGTTTTAATAATTGCTCTAGATTTAGCATTCTTGTATTAGTTTTAAAGCTACATTTATGTTTTATCAGTTATTGTACATGTGATTAAAGCGGCCCCACCATTCTAAGTGTTAAAATATTTATTGTATAATCTGAACGTATAACTATTCCCCCCCCCCACATTTCTTTAGTAATGCCATTGTGTATTTTTGGTGTTATATTTATGTTGTGTTTTATGCTCGGGAAACGCTTTATTTTGGCGCATCCTTCTAGAGCTTTTACCAAGTTAATCTTTTCCATATTCAAAGCTGTGATTCCATCTTCTAACGTGTAGCAGTCCTTTTGCTGTTTCACACCTTTCGTGCCAGTTTTGTTTATTCTATTTTTAACCTTTTGCCCTTTTTTTCAACTTCACCCTCACCTTTAATCTTTATTTTGACTTCTATTTTAGTTTTCTTTGGTCTTTGGCGGCTGTTTCGTTTTTCAGTTTTTTTATCTGTCATCCCCATGCTTTTACCAGTGTCGCCACCGTCCATATTTCTGACTGTATGAATAGTGTATTTCTCATGTCAGATTGGTATGTCCAGTATCGGTTGAACGTATTTCTCCATTTCAGTTGAATTTATTTTCCACCCGAGATGCAAGCGTTTCCAGGATGAGTGATTGCGTATGAATGTCTTTCTCGTGTCAGAAAATTAGATGAATGGATTTTTAAGCTCAGGCGTGGTTGAATGTTTCTCCAAGGCGAGTTGAGTGTATTTCTAAGCTCAGGTGAAAGCATTTCCCTTGTCAGGTAAATACATTCATGATTAGATGAATGCAAGTTTATCTAATCAGATAAATGTATTAAGAATCTACGGCAAATGTATTTCATCCAGAGTAATATAGTTCCCACCTTAGGTTAATACATTTCTCAATATATTTCTCGATTCAGGTAAATATCTCCATCTTAGGTGAATAAATTTCCCAACCTCAGTTTAATTTATTGTCCACCTAAGAAGGATGCATTTATGGATTCTGTTTAATGTATTTCCAAATTCAGTACCTCTCATTTCAAGTTAGTAAATTTCATACTTAGTGTTGATGGTATCTGAGAAAAAAAAATATGATTCGCTTGGACCGTATAAAAAGCAGCTTCTGCTATTCCAGGAAACCACTTGTCCCTCACGACAAACTCACGATAATGCCAACAGGGATTTCGTGAGAAGACCTTAGGCTTCTTGGAAAGCTGCGTTGGATTTGTTCGTGCATTTTCGTGCCTTTTTACCGTCGTCACTTGAGACCACGGCAAACAATAGAATAAAATTAGGTTTTAGGTAATTTGGGCGTTGAATGGTTAGTGCCCTTTAACATTGTAATATATATATATATATATATATATATATATATATATATATATATATATATATATATATATATATATATATATATACATATATATACAGTATATATATATATATATATATATATATATATATATATATATATATATATATATACTGTATATATATGTATATATATATATATATTGTATGTGTGTGTGATTGTTCTCTAGTAATCTCCAAAGAACTGTAAATCCTGAGCTGTTAAGACTATTGTGAAAATTAGCAGCCTTTACCATGTTGAAGAAATCACTAATCCTCTGATTGGGCTGTTCATTGTATTTTGGAACCCTCTTCCTGCTTATTTTTTTTCCCTGACAGTATTTTTGTTGTGGCTTTTAATGTTTTAGTTTACGTTAGCTGCCAAGATTGCTGTTGTGGCCAACCTGATATTAACTCTACCAGGGATGAGACTTCCAGGAGTTATGTGTTGATAATTCCAGGAGTTATATGTTAATAAACCACAAGTAATTTCCATCTTGATATATACTGTTTGATTGACCTGAAAGTAACGTCAAATAGCCCTGTGTCAATCAGTCTAAAAGTAGTCTAAAGTTTTTTGTCACTGTAAGAGTAATTTAGCAAGATATTTGTGTTAATCCGAAATGAACCCCCAAGAATATTTTGTTGATAGGAAAATAGCGCCCAAGATTTTTTTTATAAGTGTACTTGGAAGATTTTGGGGCTGATTAACCTAAAGGTAGCTGTAAAATCATTTTTTACGTGCTTATCAATGTGAAAATAACCTCCAAATATACATTTTCTGGAAGCTCGCCCTAATTCAATGCGTGCGTTCTGACGGGCTGTTGACATCCTCGCTTATTGGTGTTCATTAAGGTCACAACAAGATGCGATGAGGGTTGTACTGATCTGAGGGACACAAACAGACTGATGGTGAACTTGAAATTTCTGGTATTTCCTTTCTTACGGAAAATATTTTCAATCAGAAGTATCCTCTTCAGTGAAGGAAATTTCTCTCCATTTGAAGATGAAGTGGATTTTAAATTGTGAAAAGCCTTACTGGATTTTTTTCCCCATATTCTTGCACGAGTGGATCTTGCGTTCGTTTAAGCGTTTCAACATTAGGAAGCCGTTTTCCAGTATGATAGCTTCCTTTTTTTTTGACGTTTTCCAACCGGACGGATATATATATATATATGAAAATGGCTTTCAAATGTTATGTTGAAACGCATAAACGAACGCAAGATCTACTCGTGCAATAATATGGGGAAAAAATCCAATAAGGCTTTTCACAATTTAAAATCATATATATATATATATATATATATATATATATATATATATATATATATATATATATATATATATATATATATATATATATATATATATATATATATATATACATACATTTTTTTATTTGGAATGTTTCAACACTTGGATATTTTTGTCCAGTTCGGAGGTTTTTCTTTTTCTTTTCAGTTTGACCTCGATAGAGGAAGTGGACCGACGGCTGGCAAGCATTCTGCATTGGGCATTCAGGGAATGGAAACTCACGTGGCTATACCTTCGCTCGGATACTTTCACTTTTGTTGTCAAGGGTTGATACATATAAAAATATTTGTCCCGGAGTTGGTGGGAACTAAGAAATCTCTCTGATCTTTAACAATTTTCGTCGTATATAAATTTTTGTGGAATAATTTCATGAGACATTTTTGCGTTTGCCTTAAGATTGCTTCGGCGTAATAATAATAATAATAATAATAATAATAATAATAATAATAATAATAATAATAATAACAATAATGAATGTAGTGCTTTCTTTAACATCACTAACAGTATTCTTGTGCTGAAATAATGTATAGAGTACATTCGAACATGTTTTTCTATACTGCTGAAATCTCATCAAAGCCATTCTGTATCAAGTAGGATAAGTGTAATATATATTATACTTGTTTCTTCACTTACTTTCTCTCTTGGCTCTCGCACCTCTTCGTTCCTCAGTATGGTTGTTGCCGTTTGATAAAGTCAGCCAGATCTTTCAGTTTTCGGTGACGTCTGGTTTTTCATACAAGGGCGTTGACCCTACTCTCAGCCTTCCTCTTTAATCCTGGCCTGCAACCGGCATGAAGGTAGAAACTTCTTTTTTTTTGTGATCTCATAACTTTCAGTACTGTCATAAGGGAGATTTGAGTACTTCTGTATCGGCCGCAGGCAGAGTTGAATGTAAATGTCGAACATTTAGTTCGTGAAACTTTTTTTTTTCTAGCTTACAAAACGCTTCTTAGTTTTTAGCTTACCGTTCTTTTTTTTTTTTTTACCTTTTAGTTTCCGGATGGAAAAGAGTATCCTAGCCTTTAATTCTATAAATCTGATTTCGCTGAAGTGAACGAATGCCCTCCTGCTTATCGGTGGCTTTGGTACTTTATGAAATTTAAGATCAAAGGTAGTTTATGTCTCCAAATGTTTAAGTATGGCTCCTTCTCCGGAACATTTCCTCTATATCAGATCCAGGTCCTTTCATTTTAAATATTAAGCGCCTCCAAATACAATCCGGTTTTGTTGTAGTCCTTCGTCAGTGTCCAGCTTTTAGAACCGTATTGTTTTATTGGTCTATTTGGCCCTTTCGTTAGCTGTCGAAATAAAGGGATTTATTGTCAGCCATTAAAATCAATCTGTACAAGCTGTAGTGTAATGTGTCATAACCCTAGAAGCAATAACAAAGGCACTGGCCTGCAAATAAACGCATTAAAGTCCCTGACGGTCGAAATAAAACGGGATATATGCTTACCCTATTAAAGCTATTACTCTGATTGAAATTATTTGCGCTGGGACGCAATAACGTTATGGTCTTTGGATAAACGTATTTTAGACTATTTCCGACCCTCTCTCGCCCTTCCTGCCGAGTGCTAGAGGGGTTCCTTTATAGATGAAAAGGACCCTTCAGCTACACCTCCCTTATAGAATCCTGTGTGGAATTAGCTCAACAAGGCGTCCCTCCTTTTTTTTTTTTTCTTTTTCGCTTCAAAGGGGCCCCATCCTGAAATGCCTTTGAAGGACCTTCCGATATAAATTTAGTCCGTTTATGATAAACTTATATGTTAATTATTTTTTTTTTATGTTTCATTGTTTACTAAGGCCGTTTGACGTTTTATCACTTTCAAGTGACTTCACATGACTGGAAATATCATTAGGCATTAGGAGTGAATTTTGGGTTTTAATATTACTGGAGATGAAATAGCTGTTCTTCATCGCGTGGGTGTGTCTAGTAATTATTAATAGCTTGTAAGCGGGCTCCGTGCTCGCTTTAATCAAGCGAACGATTTTTCATTTCATATTTTTTTTTCATAATTTATAGGTCACGGGCCGGTTCATTTTGTTTAGTACACAACGATTGTTGATATAACCATAGGAAACGTTGCTCTGGAAATCAGCTTTCAGATTTTTCTAGCTTTTTTTTTTATTCTTGTCTTTAGGTAACAGGTTTTTCAAATCACTCTGGCTTTGTGTCCGACAGTTGGCAATTTTTAGTCAGAATTTCGCTTTATTGTAATTGTCTCCCCGGCTACTGCTAGTTCTTTTCTACTGTAGGCTATGCAGACTGTAAGCCATACAGCCAGTGGTTTTGTCTAGGGAGAAATACTTCGAAATGCCTCGTGACATTTTTTAGACGTTTGTCGTATGAAACTACTTTTAAAGTTATTTATTTATTTTTTTAGTTTTCTTTTTTTTTTAATATATTAAGGCGTCAATAACCTAGGTGTTGTGACGTCAGTTTTAGTAGCTATAATCAATCAGTCAATCAATCAATCAATCAATCAAGCAGTCAATCAGAGCCGCTGTTTGGCGAAACAGAAAAGGATCTCCAGTTTCATTCAAATTTGTATCGGGGGATTTCGTGTCGCATATTTAAACACCGACTTGTCGTAAAATCTTATGCTTCTGAAGATGTTGCAAGTGACATGATCCTCAATAAACGAATTATATTAAAAAAAATGACCCTCTTTTTCAATAGCATCAGTTTATTTTCGGACCATTCACCGTAGCAAGAGTAGTACACATAGAAATGAATTCAGTTAATATTGACAGGTAAAGAAGAGATTCTTCAGGATTTACGTGTCTCAGAGAAATAACACTTGCGCAACGCTTCCTAGATTTCCTCCGAGAATAAATTGGACCTGTCAGAAAAGAATATGAATTACAGTGGAATACCGTGGCCGACCTGATTCTCTTAAGTTTGATACACATTTTCATATGCTCCAGTGAAATCGAGTTCAATACTGTATTTGTATTCGTTTTTTTTTCTTTTTCGTCGATTCATTCCGTTGTATTTATTCCTTTTTGCCTTCTGTTTTCTCTCGCGGGACTTCAAATTTGTTTTGGAATTTTTTCGAACTTGGGACGTATCTTTTAAGTTTGCCTTTCCCAGATAATTGCCTCGGCCCCCGACCCTTCCCCGAGGGGAAATTGAAGATCTTCTCCTCCCCTTCCCTTCCCCTTGTCCCTTCAACTCTCTTTATTCTTTTGTATGTCCCTATTTTTATGTTCTCTTTCTTCCTGCGCGTTGCCACAGATTCGAATTCCTCCGATTTTCGTATCGTTTATGGTTGGATTGTACATGCTTATAATACACGCACATTTAATTCTTAATACAAAAAATTTAAAGTTTGTGTAAGGGAAGGTTCTTTAACAATAAACTTTTTCATTATTTATTTTTTCCATACCTATCAGTCAGTAGGTCGCGGCTCACTCTTACAGCTTTTCCATCAGTGTTGAGGCGTGTAAAGAAGATTGACTGGCGATGTAAACCTTTGTAGAGTGTATACGAACATGGGATAGAGAGAGAGGCGTCGCATTTGGTAGTCTGTGGAGCTCTGTGCTAGGGATTTCGGCGACTGGTTATCGTATGGGCCCAGTTTTGTGTTTCAAGATGAATTTCGAGTTCTTGAAGTTTTTCATTTTTTGGGGTTGTGTATGTTTGCGTGTGTGCTTATTGCATTTTATATCACTTGTATATAAGTGTATATATATATATATATATATATATATATATATATATATATATATATATATATATATATATATATATATATATATATATATATATATATATATATATATATATATATATATATATATATATATATATATATATATATATATATATATATATATATATCATAAATAGTGTGTGTGTGTGGAGAGAGAGAGAGAGAGAGAGAGGAGAGAGGAGAGAGGTGGGGGGGGGTGGGAGTGGGGGTCTCTCCTAATCTTGATCCTCCAAAATCTTGTGGATTAACGTAAAGAGTTTGTGAAATCCTCTCTCTCTCTCTCTCTCTCTCTCTCTCTCTCTCTCTCTCTCTCTCTCTCTCTCTCCCCAATTGAGAAGTCTTTCTCTCTCTTAATGAGGCAAGAAACTTGATTGGATTTGAAATGAGGCCACCCAACTATCTTTGATTGTATTTGTCGTAGGAAATTGAACGTGGGTTCATTCACTTCACTTTCGTCCCTGAGTATAATTTTTTTCTTATCAGTTTGTTCATCAGTTATCGAAAAGTATTAAATTGCACCATTTTTGCCATGAACAAGGGTGATTAATTTATTTTTTTTTATTTCTGGGTATGCTAAGAACATAATTTTGGAAAGTCTGCAAACCTCGGGGAATTGAGAGAGAGAGAGAGAGAGAGAGAGAGAGAGAGAGAGAGAGAGAGAGAGAGAGAGAGAGAGAGAAAAAGTAAGTATAGCTTAGTTTTACCAGACCACTGAGCTGATTAACAGCTCTCCTAGGGCTGGCCCGAAGGATTAGACTTATTTTACGTGGCTAAGAACCAATTGGTTACTTAGCAACGGGACCTACAGCTTATTGTGGAATCCGAACCACATTATAGCGAGAAATGAAATTCTATCAGAGAGAGAGAGAGAGAGAGAGAGAGAGAGAGAGAGTATGGCAGAAAACTTGGGATTTCGATAACTTAAAATGTAAAATTATAGGGGAGTATTGGAGCCATCGTTATCGAGAGTTTAAAGCGGTAATCGATGTAGACAGCTTGATCCAGCGTGATAAATTCCTTGGAAAGTAAGTTAATAACAACTGCGTAAATGGCATGTAGGATAGTTTGAATTTTAAACTAAAAGAGAGGGGTCAGAACCAATTGTGCTGAGAAGACATAGAAGATGGGTGGAATCAGGAGGTTGGAACCATTGTGATGGATAGGTTGAAAGGTTAATTGGAGTAGAGGTTAAATGAATTGGTAATGATTATTGTAGTGGTTCGGTTGAATTGGTAAGAGTAAAGGTGAGAACCAGTGCTAAAAATGGATAGAAAGATAGATGAATATAGAAATGATTTGATCGATTTGGTTGAAACCATCTTCGTGCGTAGTTGGAAGTGAAACTTGAGGGCTAGGTCGAAAACATGTCTGCCTTGAGTTATGAACGTGAGTGATGATTTGGTCGGAAAGTTGAAGCAAAGTGATACTTGGTGGAGTTCAGAGCCGTATTGGATAGCTCGAAGATTCAAGGATGAGTTACAGGCTGTAAAAGAGTATTTGAAAAGCGAAGTAATGGCGCGGAGGCGTCTGTTAACGTTGTAACACAATGAGGCTTTGAGACCTAGCGGATTAAGAGTTAGAAATTCGAATTGGTAAGGAAAATTCTGTCATGGAACCGAGTGAAAGCAGTTGTTGCGAATAAAGAAAAGGGATAAGAAAGAATGACGATTAATAAAACTACAACGATGTATGGACTAATAAACAGTCGACGATAGATAAAAGGAAGATGTTATGTATGCTTTTTATATTTTTGTTGCGCATTCCAAAACCACAGTGATGAATAGCTTGAAAACATAACGAATGATAAAAGAACACATAAAATGACTGATAAAATGTATATTTTTGTCGTATATTATTATCATCCACATGGTGCCGCAGTTTCCTCGGTGACAGTTTGCTGTTATGATTTCATTAAAATTCATAATGAGAGCGCGATGGCCTCATACTCTGAGCCCGCGATTAAAAAGAAGAAAGGTTTTCTTGGCGAATATTATTAATAATATTAAGTGCGGTGGGATGGTCTTTCCCCGTCGCCTTTTAATTAATGGCTCTCCAGCGAGTAGGGTCCGTTTTTATCATTTGTTTATTTTTCGTTTTCCTCTCGTCGTCCGAGCCTTCTTTTCGTGATAATAGCCAACATTTTCCCTGCGAGGTCACACGTTTGTTTCCTTTTGTTGTGTCCCCATTTTTTTTTGTTTTTTTTGTTTTTGTTTCTAGACCTCTGGGATCTTGATTGTCAAGATACGTACCAACTCTTTCCCAGAGAGGTCAAGGGGTCTCTTTGTTTTACTTTTGTTCTTTCTTTATTCTTTTGTCTTCGGAGTCCACGATACTTCTATATTTACATGTATAATTTTTCGTTCATTCTCGCAACGTATTTCATTACATTATTAGGCGACTCTTCTTTACAGTCATTTCATTTGCCCAGTCTGTTGGCTGTGGAGAGCTATTGTAACCCAATGCCGCTTGCACCAGACCCATTCATGTCAGTTCTTTCGAGCTTTCAATCAGATCGTTTGGTTCTTTTATGTCCAGAGCATGTAGGCTCGGCAGATTGATGGTTGTCTTACTGTGATCTGGGTTTACTCTCTGATCTTCCTTCTACCGTGTACTCCATTGCTAGTCAAGATTTTCTATCCTCCATCATTTCTAGTTGAAGTTTTCCATACACCTTTTTCCTCATGTTAATTGTTGCCATCTTGTTTTTAGTATTTCATTGAAGATTCGTCTTTAATTTTGAGGTCCACTCCATGTTGATTTTTGACATCCAGTATCAGGGGTTGCAACTTAATTTATATATTCCTTCTGTACGGCGGTTATTTAAGCTCTTGTCGTTTTGTGTTCCGATAATATTTTTACATCCACCTACATTTTGAAGTTTATTCTCTTCCAAGTCCATATCTATTTTGCATCATCTTTTGCATACAGTGCCAGAGGATGATATTATTATTATTATTATTATTATTATTATTATTATTATTATTATTATTATTATTATTATTATTATTATTATTATTATTTTTTTTTTATTATTATTATTATTAATCGTTTACGTAGAACGAGCTAAAAGCACATTGACGCACTCACTAAGATTCCACACCATCTACATAAAAGAGGCGAAACCATTTTCCAGTTTCCTTACTGTCCACACCAGCGGGCACTGCCCGACGGGCAAACACTGTTCCCATAACCCATTCCACAATATTGACAGACCGAGTATGAGCCAGAATGATGCGATTGTCTGGTAACAGTGCTTCAGAAGCGAAAGAAAATATAAACAGCTGGAAGTGCCTGACGGGCATGCCCGCTATTGTGGACAGGCCTTTAGAGAGCGGCTGTGCTGTCATCCCTAATGTATGGCAGTCTCCCTCACTCTGTTTTGCCTTAGTAGTCTATTTACAAAGCCGCTCGTCCTGTGAACATCCAGCATCCCCCCCATTAATAGTTTCCCTTCAGCTACTGCAAAGCAGCGGCGGCACCTCTTTGATGTTAGCGCTTTTATTAGACGCCGCTGTTAAGGTGAGCAATCGGCTCCTCTCACTTCCGGCAGGTGTGATGTTGACTTTCTGAACAACCCAGAGGTGGGATGCCGGGGAACCGCCTACTTTCGCGTTG
>NC_089755.1:50844297-50866797 GCF_040412425.1 Macrobrachium rosenbergii | reverse complement strand
AACTGTCCATAGGCAAACCGTCCACAGGCAGGCTGCCAGTAGGCTAACTGTCAATGGGCAGGCTGCCATAGGCAAACTGTCCATAGGCAGGCTGCCAGTTGGCAAACTGTCCATAGGCAAACTGCCAGTAGGCAAACTGCCCATAGTCAAACTGCCAGTAGGCAACTGTCCATAGGCAAACCGTCCACAGGCAGGCTGCCAGTAGGCTAACTGTCAATAGGCAAAGGCTGCCATAGGCAAACTGTCCATGGGCAAACTGCCAGTTGGCAAACTGTCCATAGGCAAACTGCCAGTGAAGACAAACTGTCCATAGGCAAACTGCCAGTTGGCAAACTGTCCATAGGCAAACTGCCAGTAGACAAACTGTCCATAGGCAAACTGCCAATAGGCAAACTGCCCATAGTCAAACTGCCAGTAGGCAAACTGTCCATAGGCAAACCGTCCACAGGCAAACTGCCAGTAGGCTAACTGTCAATAGGCAAACTGCCATAGGCAAACTGTCCATAGGCAAACTGCCAGTTGGCAAACTGTCCATAGGCAAACTGCCAGTAGACAAACTGTCCATAGGCAAACTGCCAGTAGGCAAACTGCCCATAGTCAAACTGCCAGTAGGCAAACTGTCCATAGGCAAACCGTCCACAGGCAAACTGCCAGTAGGCTAACTGTCAATAGGCAAACTGCCATAGGCAAACTGTCCATAGGCAAACTGCCAGTTGGCAAACTGTCCATAGGCAAACTGCCAGTAGACAAACTGTCCATAGGCAAACTGCCAGTTGGCAAACTGTCCATAGGCAAACTGCCAGTAGACAAACTGTCCATAGGCAAACTGCCAATAGGCAAACTGCCCATAGTCAAACTGCCAGTAGGCAAACTGTCCATAGGCAAACCGTCCACAGGCAAACTGCCAGTAGGCTAACTGTCAATAGGCAACTGCCATAGGCAAGGCTGTCCATAGGCAAACTGCCAGTTGGCAACTGTCCATAGGCAAACTGCCAGTAGACAAACTGTCCATAGGCAAACTGCCAGTAGGCAAACTGTCCATAGTCAAACTGCCAGTAGGCAAACTGTCCATAGGCAAACTGCCAGTAGGCAAACTATTTATGGCCAAACTGCCAGTAGGCAAACTATTTATGGGCAAACTGTCCATAGTCAAACTGTCCATAGGCAAACTGTCCATAGTCAAACTGTCCATAGGCAAACTGTCCATAGGCAAACTGTCCACAGGCAAACTGCCAGTAGGCTAACTGTCAATAGGCAAACTGCCATAGGCAAACTGTCCATAGGCAAACTGCCAGTTGGCAAACTGTCCATAGGCAAACTGCCAGTAGACAAACTGTCCATAGTCAAACTGCCAGTAGGCAAACTGTCCATAGTCAAACTGCCAGTAGGCAAACTGCCAGTAGGCAAACTATTTATGGGCAAACTGCCAGTAGGCAAACTATTTATGGGCAAACTGTCCATAGTCAAACTTTCCATAGGCAAACTGTCCATAGGCAAACTGTCCATAGGCAAACTGCCAGTAGGCAAACAGTCCACAGGCAAACAGTCCACAGGCAAACTGTCCATAGGCAAATTGTCCACAGGCAAACTGCCAGTAGGCTAACTGTCAATAGGCAAACTGCCATAGGCAAACTGTCCATAGGCAAACTGCCAGTTGGCAAACTGTCCATAGGCAAACTGCCAGTAGACAAACTGTCCATAGTCAAACTGCCAGTAGGCAAACTGTCCATAGTCAAACTGCCAGTAGGCAAACTGTCCATAGGCAAACTGCCAGTAGGCAAACTATTTATGGGCAAACTGCCAGTAGGCAAACTATTTATGGGCAAACTGTCCATAGGCAAACTGTCCATAGGCAAACTGTCCATAGGCAAACTGCCAGTAGGCAAACAGTCCACAGGCAAACAGTCCACAGGCAAACAGTCCACAGGCAAACTGTCCATAGGCAAACTGCCAGTAGGCAAACAGTCCACAGGCAAACAGTCCACAGGCAAACAGTCCACAGGCAAACTGTCCATAGGCAAACTGCCAGTAGGCAAACAGTCCACAGGCAAACAGTCCACAGGCAAACAGTCCACAGGCAAACTGTCCATAGGCAAACTGCCAGTAGGCAAACAGTCCACAGGCAAACAGTCCACAGGCAAACAGTCCACAGGCAAACTGTCCATAGGCAAACTGCCAGTAGGCAAACAGTCCACAGGCAAACAGTCCACAGGCAAACAGTCCACAGGCAAACTGTCCATAGGCAAACTGCCAGTAGGCAAACAGTCCACAGGCAAACAGTCCACAGGCAAACAGTCCACAGGCAAACTGTCCATAGGCAAATTGTCCACAGGCAAACTGCCAGTAGGCTAACTGTCAATAGGCAAACTGCCATAGGCAAACTGTCCATAGACAAACTGCCAGTTGGCAAACTGTCCATAGGCAAACTGCCAGTAGACAAACTGTCCATAGGCAAACTGCCAGTAGGCTAACTGCCAGTAGGCAAACTGTACATAGGCAAACTGCCAGTAGGCAAACTGTCCATAGGCAAACTGCCAGTAGGCAAACTGTCCATAGGCAAACTGCCAGTAGGTAAACTGTCCATAGGCAACTGCCAGTAGGCAAACTGTACATAGGCAAACTGTCCATAGGCAAACTGCCAGTAGGCTAAGGCAAACTGCCAGCAGGCACACTGTACATAGGCAGACTGTCCATAGGCAAACTGACCGGCCACGTCATTTAATCGTTCGCAGTTAAGTGCAATTTCGGCCTAACGTTAGGATATTATGCCGTCTGATGGAGTTTGTTGTTGGGGGGGCAGGGGGTGTGGTGGCGGGCTGGGCCGCTATAGGGGTGTCATGGGTTTAACTTTAATGGTTAGGGCTCTGTTTCAGTTTTGCATCTCTTATACAACTCGTTTACATAAGAGATACACATTCCTGATCTTTAAAAATCCATGTTTGCCAACGTCAAGTTCGGAGGTGATGTTTTCATTCGCGTGGGTGATTGTGTTTTTGTGTTGACAAAATATGTCGAAAACTGATGAATGGATTTTAATGTAGCATTCACTTCTCCTTATAATTAGCCAATGCTCAAGAGAGCGATAAATTATCGATATTAAAGCATATACAGTAGGTCCTAGGTAAAGATATTTAAATCATAGTCGACTTCACCGTAGACTTACTGACGATATTTGATAGCTAGATCAACTTGATCAACGAGGTATGCAGAAGTTATGCATGATTATAATGTGGATCCTGATAACTGATTTCGATGGCTGAAATATTTGTGCTCACAGCGGTTGACACTGGCGGAGGTATACGCTGTATGGATGTTATTAAGTTTCATTACCTCTCCTATTATTAAAACTTAATTTAAATTATAATTTTATAATCTGTCAGACTGTGGGTTAATGAATTTTTTAATGTCATATGATTGTGTAATAGTGTTATTTTAAACAATTAACATGTTTTTAACACGTTTTTAAAGATTATTCCGTGTGTAGGCTTCCTTCATTTTTGGAATTAGATTTTTCTCTCGTTGCATTGAACTTTTCAAGCCCTTATTCTGATGTTTCTACTTGTTATTGTCTTGTCCTTGCCATATTTACGTTCACTTCTCTCAATTATAATTTCTAGCAGTGTTCTTCAGTCGTTTGCCTAAGAGGCATTATTAGAATACTACAGTATCATGTTAAATCAGCCCAAGAATGTTTAAAATCACTATCACGACTGAAAGAAATATCCATCGAAAGCCACCAAGATGGAGTATGAAGTCCATCCACGCCACAGACCTGACTCAGCCTTTTTTTTTCGCCAGCTGCCTTCTACCTTTTTGTATGTGTGTCCGTCGGCCGATCGATCCACATTAATTGTAATTACTGTTGTCAAGGGATGCGATACCTTTTAATCAAGGGAGCCATTTAGTTTAATGGCCATGGGACTCGGAAGCCCATCCCACAAATCAATGCTTAGGATGTTGCAACAGTCTCTGGGAGTGTGATGTAAGCTGTAGTTAGTCACATGAGGCTTGACACACTTGTTACTAAGTTTTATTATTATTATTATTATTATTATTATTATTATTATTATTATTATTATTATTGAATGAAATTGCTGCATCAGCTGCATTTAATTTGTATAGAGCCTTCTCTGTTTTTCTAATTATTGCTTTTTTCTCTGCTACTGCATCGGGCGAGTAACGTTCCGATGTTATTCATCTTTTGGAGGGAAATAGTCGAAATGGGATTCCATATATCCGTGTATTTGAACATGGAGGACATAATCCATAGAGATTTCTACAATGGAAATCTCTATGGATTATGTCCTCCATATTTAAATACACGGATATATGGAATCCCTGAATTTCGACTATTTCCCTCCTGAAGATGAATAACATCGGAACGTGACTCGCCCGATGCAGTAGCAGAGAAAAAAGCAATAATTAGAAAAACAGAGAAGGCTCTATGCAAATTAAATGCAGCTGATGCAGCAATTTCATTCAACATTACTTGCTTAAAAGGGGGCTTTCTCCCGATATATTATTATTATTATTATTATTATTATTATTATTATTATTATTATTATTATTATTATTATTATTATTATTCGAATAAATCCTCGACTCTGCGTTCAAGAGCCAGGTAGGGTCGAAGCTAAGGAGGAGCTTCAGTTAAAGCCCTCAATAATCCTTGCCAAATTGAACATTCTCTGTGATTAGTCTTCTGTGATTATTATCTTCCTATGGCGCCTCTCTCTCTCTCTCTCTCTCTCTCTCTCTCTCTCTCTCTCTCTCTCTCTCTCTCTATGGGGAAGCCCGCGAATGCTGAAGGGAGCGATTGTTTTTGTAAATGTTCAATTTTATTGGTTTAAAGACATGATACTCGCCCTACCGACAAGAGTGTAAGGATTCAGTTGTCTGGATAAGCCGAATGCTTTAAGCACTTAACGTTATAGCCCACTGTGCCTCTGATGCAGTAAGTAATGGATTAATTACCTGGCAGTTAGTCAGTTTCGGTAGGTCGTCACCATACTATAAGAGGGCTTGGAGTCTGCACCCTCATGCAGAAGTTCTTGCTGGAAACCTTGAAGGTTACTACCCTTTAGAGCCATCCCTATAATGGAGAAAATTGTGCGCACACAACACACGCGTATACAGTACATATTACAGTATATATGTAATAAGTATGTATGTTGTGTGCGTGTTGTATTTGTTTATTTGTTTGATAGTTTGCCCAAAATTTTAGACGCCCTTGCGAAGTACACTATTAATTTGTTTGCGCCTCAGGAGAAAGCAGGCTTACCCAACAAATGTGGAATGACGTTAGTTTGCATTGATTTTAAAATGTCGAATTGTATACAGTATGACGTAAATTTTAAAAGGCTGTATTTTTTTTATATGTGAATCCTTTAAAAATCTTTCGAATTTGTCACAAAAACAAAGCAAGGAAAGGAATCAAGATAAGTAAATGCATTCCAAAGATAACGTAATTTCATTTGGAGAGGATTTATTTGGGTCTTGTGTTTTCGTGCAGTTTTAATCCGTCTCTGAGAGATTTTGGGCATTTTGTGTGCGAGAGTGAAAGGATAAATTAATCCTTTCAGGTGTCATACCCCTTCCCTCTCCTTCATCTCCCCCGGGGAGGAGGGGGGGGGGCGGTTGGTGTTACCCCCACCCCTCCAGCTCATCCTTTCAATGAGCAGATGAAAGGAATCTATTCACGTGTGTGTTGAAATGCATATGTTGGGGAAGGGAAAGGACAGGGACAGGTCTCCAAGAACGGCCGTCTCCTCCACTCACCCTACCTCCTTTTCCCCTTGGAGTCCCCCCCTCCCCCCAAAATCCCTTTTCTTCAACTTTTCCTTTTCCCAGGACTCGTGTCTTTTTTCAACTTCTTCTTCCCTCCTCAGAAAAGTTTTTAATGTGATGTCCCCTTCCTAAGAAATCCCCTTCTCAACATTCGCTCCGCCAATTTATTATTCACCTGTTTGTGGTTCTTCTTTTGAAGCCTCATTGGTATTTTTAGGACATTATTTTATGAATCTCTTCCTTGTGGGTAGTTTGTATACACACGCACTAACGCTCACACACTCGTGGGTATGTATGCATACATGTACAAATCTGTGTGTTTGTGTGCGAATGTTTCTTTAGTATAAATTGTTTCCCCTCAAAAGACCATTGGTCCCCAAGCATGAAGAATTCGGATTGAGTCCCTTTACAGTACAGTGATTCGTATGATCCATTGCTTCGCACCGGATTAGTTTGAGCACTTGTTTGTGACCAGATTGATTTAACCCGTTAGTTTATATGTAATTAGTCCGAACCATTGTTTTGTTATCTGATTAGTTATGGAACTTTTTGGAACTCGACTAATTGGAACCAGCGTTTTGTAACTTGATGGCTTAGGGCCATTATTTGTAACTGGATTAGTTGGAGCTCATGTTTTATAACTTGACTATTTGTCCATAGAGTCAATCAGCCTAATGGAAAAAGGCAAATGTCTTTGAGAAACGACCAAAGTTGCAGATATTACTTTTGAAGAAACTTAACAATTCGCATTTGGCGTAGGGTTTACGGTGGTTGGCTGTGGAGATTTATGAAGGTTCCTGTTTGGGATGTTGGAGTGATTGCGTTGTATCTATCTATTGAAGGCGTTGATTGTATTCCCTGTTTTAATGAATCGATCTTTGTTGCATGTAAAGTGGGTATAATTTTTTTTACTTTTAATAAATCAATCTTTTTTTCGTTTCACACGAAGGGAATGATGGAAAAGATCAGGAATTCATGGATTTTGTTTTATAATTACGGCCCTCTTGGCATTAATATTGATGACAGTTCCCTTGAGCTTATGATAGACTTTTATGCTATCAATCGTTTTGCTTTTTAATTTATCTTCATTTTTTATTGTTACTCTTTCTTACTTTTCCCCATATTTGAATTCCGTTCTCCTTGAGCCTGCTCTGCAGAGTAGTGGGCTTTAAAGGCGCGTTCCTTATGAATATTCGCGCAGTATGAATAGCAGTATGTGGTAATAATAATAACAATTGTCTCAGCATAGCCTAATCACAGCAACGTTGATGTTGGGGAACGACTTGGTAATTAAGGCAGGAGTAAATACTTGGAAGTGAAGGCATGCATTTATGAGGTCTTACTGCTTGGAGCCCCGTCACCTGAATATTACTTAATTTGTCCCCCAGTCATACCTCTCATATTTAACAATATTTGCTAAGCTCTTTCTCGAATTTCTGTGACCAACTTCTCACCCATTTTTTTAATAATATTAAAGGGAATATCTTCCGTTTTCTTTCATGTTCCGTCATCTGACTTCAAATTTTAGTTTATATATATATATATATATATATATATATATATATATATATATATATATATATATATATATATATATATATATATATATATATATATATATATATATATATATATAAAGTAGTTTGGGACCCGAGTCGAATGATTGATTTTGAAAAGGGCCCAGGTTGAGATGGAAACAGGACCGAGTTAGGGGAGTTGGACAGTCATGCGTGGGAAGATACCAAAGGAAACTCGTGAAAGCCAGAAAACAAAATAGCATGGTGCGAGAGGGCAGTAAAGCATTAGTATTACGTACCGTGTGCCACGCAAGGCCCAATTTAGGTAGTATCTCTCCTCGTTGCGAGTACAAATCTAATAGAATGTTACGTTGAGACGGGTTATATTGTGAGGGTAATGTAATCTTCAGGCTTAATCTTATTTCGATTAATTTATTGGTCCTTTCAAGTTTGCTACCCATTCCATAGAACGAAAATATTAATGAAACGCAGGCCTCCAGACCTCATTCAGCGATCATAAAGAATGTTTTCCCACCAGTTTAATTGCAACGAAGTCATGAAATATTTTTGCAGATATTTATCGCTATTTAGGGTAGTAGCACTTATTATTATTGTTGCCGGTAAAACTAATAGTTGCAGTAAAGTTGATGATAGCAGTGACAACATAGATGATAAAAGAAGAAAACTTCAGGAAGTATATTTAAGAATTCTGCTTATATCTTGTCGGGAAATGGTTCGCGTAATTACTTCAGCTTGTTACTGAGACTATTAGGCATTCAGACATTTGAAAGTCTTGGGTAGGGATAGTTATATTACGACTACGTTATGTAACCTTTCGTAACGGGACAAATATTCTACATTTTGAAGTGTGTGTAATAGGTAGATGTTATGTATGCTTTGATATTAACTTGTATTTGATTATGTATATTAACGTAATGGCTATTTCATGTCCTGTAAGTAACCTTAAATGGTGAAGGTAATAAGTTGATGATTATCGTAATCATTACTGGCAGGACGCGTGGAACTTCCACGAGCAAACAAATTGATTGTGGACTCCAAAATAGTTTTAAACATCTATAAAAAGCGTGAATAGTTTTTGTAATTATTATTATTATTATTATTATTATTATTATTATTATTATTATTATTATTATTATTATTATTATTATTATAAGCGGTGTTTTAACTTTTGAACTAACATAGCTGTAGCTCTGTTGACTTTGGGGTCTTTCTGCGACTCGCCCCCACTTCTACTCGACTTTTAAGGTTAGCTACAAGTTTGCCTAATTTCTTCTTCTTTTGGCTTCCAAGATAAAGTCGGTAACTCTTGTACGAACCGTCTTCTTTTATCCAGGCTTTTGGTGTAATTTTTACTTTTTTGGTCAGAAGGGCCTCTTCTTCTGCTTCCAAGGGAAGCTCAGAGGCTGCTGTTCTGTAAAATAGGTCTCTTCCAAGGGATACCTGATGAACCCAGGGACCCAGGTTTGACTTAGGGGCCCTCATCCGGAGCTTCCTGCAGAAGCCAGGTGGGACCTCAGGAGCTGGGAAAGTAATGTACTTTTCACGTTATTGGATTCCCAAAAAATACCAAAAATGTCTCTAGTTACTTTCTACCATTTTTTCATTTTGAAAGATCTTGTATGGTACAAATGAAGTTTACTGTAATTATATATTTTTTACTCGAAAGCGTTTTGTCTTGTTACTGTTATGTCTACTTATGAAGAGACATTGATTTTTTATGACTGCTTATGAAGAGACATTGATTTTTTATTATGTCTACTTATGAAGAGAGATTGATTTTTTTTATTATGTCTACTTATGAAGAGACATTGAGTTTTTTTATGTCTGATTATGGAGAGGCATTGAATTTTTTATTATGTCTACTTATGAGGAGACTGATTTTTTTATGTCTGCTATGAAGAGACGTTGATTTTTTTTATTATGTCTGCTTATGAAGAGACATTGATTTTTTTTATTATGTCTGCTTATGAAGAGACATTGATTTTTTATTATGTCTACTTATGAAGAGACATTAAATTTTTTATTACGTCTACTTATGAAGAGACATTGATTTTTTATGTCTGCTTATGGCGAGACATTGATTTTATTAATATTTCCACTTATGAAGAGATTGATTTTTTATGTCTGCTTATGACGAGACATTGATTTTATTAATATTTCCACTTATGAAGAGACATTGATTTTATTAATGTTTGTACTTATGAACAGACATTGATTATTGTCTCAAGTAAGGTGCTACGTTCGTCAATGTGTTATTGACTGCTTTTCGTTAGTTTCGTGTCCGTTCTTTGTCCTTCTGACAACTAAATTAGTATTCAGCGTTTTTTAGCAGGCTGTCATTGTAAGAAAACCGGTTGATCAATGTAATTCCATATTCGGACATCAAAAGAACCATGATGAGAAGACTGCACCTTGTCTGTCTGTTGCAGCACACCACACCTCTTGAATCTATTACTAAAATATCTGAACAAATAAGTTTTAGGGAACGTTGCAGTAAAAAGAAACATGTTACAGTCCTTTCAGTCAGACTGGAATTAGGGGAAAGGTACATGGGAGAGAGAATGCTGTTTAGATGGTGTCACTTGATGTTAGTGTTGTCGCAGTTTGGACTTTGCTCTTGAGGGCAGACAGAGAAAGGAAAATGAAAGTGTGTGAAAAAATAAAGTATAAATGGAGGTAGTTAATTGTGTTTACCCACATCTTACAATCAAAACAAGGCCTGCACAGTGGCTCACTACCGTGCCTTTTGGTCTCATTGTAATTCATTTCACTAGAACCTGATCCATGTGATATAAGGTATGCTGCAAGATTTATTACCGATTTTTTGTATAAGGCATTGGAGTTAATCTTTTCCTTGACTCTTTCATCTGAATATAGGCCCAATCATGGGTGTTGTATGAAAAAAGGCAAAAAAGGCTAAAATCCACTGAAGCACCGCCACCCACGAGATCAATACGCATCTTGGTATCCGGTTTTGTAGCTTCAAAATCTAAAAGGCAGTTGGTCGGGGGCGCTAGTAGCCTCTGCCAGAGGAGAGTACTCTTAAAATATTTACCTTTTTCTTGTTCGTCCGGTCAAGTTTACTAATTAAAACCACTTTCCTTGGAGCTGTTGCAGGTCAGTGAGAGGCTCTCTCTCTCTCTCTCTCTCTCTCTCTCTCTCTCTCTCTCTCTCTCTCTCTCTCCAGTATGTACTAGGCGCTGTTTTAGAGTATATATTGATTTATTTTTCATTTTGTATGTATTTTCTGAAAAGGAATCTTCCACAGACATCAGATGATGCAAGGTGCGATGAGCTGCTCATACTTTAAACCACTGTGTTGTCTCTCTCTCTCTCTCTCTCTCTCTCTCTCTCTCTCACATCGAGGCCAGTGGCCAGCCAAATGACTAAGATCAGAGTAAAGCGAGACAGCAGTTATTGACCTATTCATTTGCAGTTCAATCATAACTTTTTCCATGCTGTCAGAATATTAGTGCCCATTCTCTCTAATAATTTAGTCCGTCCCTCCACCCATCCATAATTTTTTGTGTCTTTTCGTCGATCCCAAATTATCTGTTATCTTCCATTCTCTCTGCCGACAGAGCCACCTCAGTATTTAGACTCATCTTACAAGCTGCTCCAACCTTTCTGACACATCTGCTTGTATCGTCATTTATTTTCTTTTATATAATGTTTCTTACTAGCCTACTCGTTCATTTGACTTTTATAAATTTCCCATTGATATGTAAGCCGTCGTAGCAGTAGCATTCACACATAAATCTTTTTAATGAAAGGAAATTGCATTTCAATTGCTCCCCCAGACTGAGACGCAGACATGGATGTAAATGAAAATCCAGTTTGCCTTGTGCGATCCCAAAGGTAACACGAGTTTCAAGATAAGGAGAGCCAGGCAGTGTTTGCTTAAGTAAATGGATGGGGTTTGAGGCGTCGAGTCCCAGAGGATGTCACGAAATTCAGGAGGTGATATATATATATATATATATATATATATATATATATATATATATATATATATATATATATATATATATATATATATGGAATTTTTATCACACCGTGATTTATATACAATCATGAAGCTACAAATGTTGTTTGATATCAATTCACGCTACTTGGGAATATCCCCGATGGGGAATTGTCACCGACGGGGAATTTATAAGTGATAAATGGGTACCGATCCATTTATCACTTATATATTCCCCTTCGGTGATAATTCCCCATCGGGGATATTCCCGAAGTAGCTTAAATTTGATATTAAACAACGTTTGTAGCTTCATGAATATATATATATATATATATATATATATATATATATATATATATATATATATATATATATTTACTGTGTATATATATATATATATATAATGTATATGCATGTATGTATGTATGTATATATATACATATATATTTATATATACTGTATATATATATATATATATATATATATATATATATATATATATATATATATATATATATATATATATATATATATATATATACACGTACACGCATGCATACATACACATACACCCTTCAGTTTCTGACGGTACTTTAGTTTATTTTGTTCGCATTGATTCTGTTGTTTGTAACTCATTATTACTTTTTCATTGTAAACACGATTTTTTCCCCCACAGAAGGGTATGGGGATTTCGAAAGGTAAATATTGAGTCATGTCAGACACAAATATAACTCGTTTTCAGGGAATATTGCCACCACTTTTCGTCATGCACAATATGCCGTTGCCCTCTGAATATTATTATACCTTGCTGTGTGTAGAATAGTGCTGCTTTCTGTTATCAAGCCGCTGCTTTTACCAGTTATAGAATCGCGCCACATTTTGTGCTCGTAATATTTCCACATTTATATTTTGCACTGCTGCTGTTAGGTGTGCAAAGAATATTGCTGTTTTTCATATGTATTGTGGGCAAAAAGTAAAGACCGGAAATTGATTGTGTTAGGCATTCCAGTGGCGTAGACTTCTAGACAATTCGTCTGGATCTGCCAGGCTTGGTGGAGACGCCTAAGGGCCTGTGGTTTATGGTGAAAGGAAGGGGAGAGAGAGAGAGAGAGAGAGAGAGAGAGAGAGAGAGAGAGAGAGAGAGAGAGATTTTTTTGCCAAGTTTATTATCACTAAACACAATAGTCTTGCCGTATGTTGATGCAGCCTTCAGTGAAACATTATTATTATTATTATTATTATTATTATTATTATTATTATTATTATTATTATTATTATTATTATTATTATTATTATTATTATTTATAAATTCGGCATCCATCAAATAGAAGTAAAAGAATATATTTTCTCTATGACAAATCGTTCATAGAGGGGAATAACAGAACAGAACTGAGAGAAAATTTAATAAAACACAGATGAAAATATATAAACATTAGTCAGGAACTGTCGGAAAATGGAAGTCAGAAATGGCCAACTCACTCATAGTGTCATTAGACTTGATGAATGTCTCTGTGCTCGTTAATAAAATGACCCAGTCTAACGACTGTCTTCTCTAATCTCTTGCAGTGCCACCGAGGGTGCAGACAGTAATCCCCCCAGTGAGGCAGAGGAGGAACCAGAGGCCAAAGCAGGATTCGCATCTGGTAAGAAAGTGTTCCCAGATTTGGTCTGAATCTTCGTGGGTTGATTTTTCTAAGTTCTGTGGATTCAGCTTCAGCGTTTCCGAATCTTGTGGAAATATTGCAAAGTTTAGCTGGAATATTCCCAGTTCAGCTTGAAACCGTTCCTGGTTTGGTTTTGGTATTCCAAATGTGTTATAAATTTTTCCAGACTTGGTTTTAATGTTCTAGGCTTCTGGTTAATGGTCCCCCCGATTTGATATATTCTCACGTTAGGTTTGGATGCTGCCAAATGCGGCTTAGATGTCGCCGAACATTTAAAGTTTCTGAGTTTTGTTTAGACGTTGCCGAAATTGATAATTATTGCAAAATTTAGAAAATTTTCACCCTTGGTTAGCTCATTCTGGTTTAGTTTAAGTGCTCCCAAACATAGCTTAAGTATTATTCGGAGAATTATGTTTACATATTGTTGAATGCTATTCAAGTATTCGTGAATGAGGTTTGAATATTCCCAATAAATTTGGCTTGAGTATTCACAAATATGGTTTACTTACGCTAAATTTGGTGTATATTACAGTATATTACGTAATCATGTTTTGAGTATTTCCGATTTGGTTTGAATATTCCAGAATTTGGACTCAGTATTCCAGAATCCGGTTTGCATATTCACAAAAGTGGACAAATTGCCCCCGAATTTGCTCTGAATGTTCCCGAATTTAGCTTAAACGGGCCCCGAATTTCGTCCTCCCAAAGTTCTTCCGATGCTTTGATAGCGATAGATGGTAAAGGTGTGGCTAGCAAGGGCCGATAGGAATCTCTTCTTATATATTGTGCGTTTGTCGCCGAGGCTCATTACGCCCCGTTTCAGCTCATTTCGTCCCCTTTCAGCAAATTGTGTGTCGTCCAATGGCCTCTCCTCATTGCTTCTCATTTCGTTTCGTCAGACCTTTCGCATTATGCTTTCCTGTTTATGTATTCTTACCATTGCATTTGCATGCGTTTTGTTTCCCTGTCCTCGTACTCTGTGGAGCGAAAACATCTGGTCTGTCTCGTCTAGTATCTGTGACGAAGCCTTTACGAAAAAGCAACCATTTTTCATATTCAAGTCCAGTATACGTCGACGTTTCTGTTGGATTCAATGTCTTTTACTATATTAAGACCCATGCACTCGTTTTACATGTTTTATTTACATTCACATGCGCCATTCTTGCGGTTGACTGAGGTGAACGTTATTTTTCAATTTATAAGTATAAAGCTTATTTTTAATTTTTGTATATGTTCTTGGTTTTAGTGTAAGCGAGAATACAGTAGCAAAATTAGGATGTGTGTGTATTCATACGCTGTCAGAATTTAAGGACATAATCGAGTAAAAAACAAAGGTAAAGATTTAAATTATTAATTGAATGAAAAGTATTCACTCTTAAAGGAAGTCGCTAAAGACATTTCAATGGTGGGATGAAGTTTTGTAAAAATTAATGAGTAATTTATCTCGCGGTTAAAAGCTCCTTGGGTCTTGTAAAGTAATTTGATAGTGCTAGTAGTTAGTAATCTTAGATTATTTTTGTTTAAGATTTAGTAGCTGATGGTTCTGAATTAAGAATTTGTTAAGGGGTGATAAAATTTTCAGATGAAACTGCTATCTCTCTCTCTCTCTCTCCCCCCGTCCTTTAGCGAAATGTCTATGTCTTTCTCTTGGTGAATATTTCAGAGAAACCTCGATGTATTGGTACCTCCCTTTCATCCCCCCCCCGTGTTTTTTTTTCTTAGTAAAAAAATATTTCGTCGTTGTGTCTTTTTCAGTGCATATTTTAGAGAAACCTCGATTCATCGATTCTCTCTCTCTCTCTCTCTCTCTCTCTCTCTCTCTCTCTCTCTCTCTCTCTCTCTCTCTCTCTCTCATTGCGTCTTTTTCAGTGAATATTTCAGAGGAACCTCGAGCCATTGATCCGATTTTGGAAGACATCACGTCTGTCTCGTACCTTTGAAAAGGTCAAGGCTAAAGGTGCAAGATACTATAGATAGCGAATCCTCCCTGACACGTCGAAGTGTCCGGTGTTCGATTCCTTGCAGATGGCGGTGTTATGACCGACTGCGTTCGAACGCGAGTCTTTAATTTTCATTTTTTTATATATTTTTCTGGGTTGATTCAGTATATAAACCCAGAAAAATATTTTATGTAATTTTTGGGGGTTATATAGTTTATAAACCCAGAAAAATGTATATAAAAAGGAAAAGAAAAAAGTGGCGTTCGAACGTAAGTGGTCCAGAAGGTAAACCCGTTAGCATCATTTTGAGAAAAAAGTGAACTTCAATATCGTCAAGGTTTACTAACTAGTTTTATAGCTCGTGGGGTTAAATTCCAGTATTAGATGTTCATGATTAAGTGTGATAAGCAACGATTACATAAGAAAATTAGTGAAAATTTATTTTTTCAAAAATAATTTAAACATACCGCTAAATTGTGACTTTCATACGTGTGAATTAGCTTGTATGTAGGACCAAGTGTTTTGCGTCGCATTCTACAGATGTATGCTGCAATAGCAGTCTCTCAAATAGCCATACTAAGCATTTTTATTTGCATTATCCCTGATATAGCAGAAGCTCTTAATGATACTCACACTTGTTGGGTGGAGTCTTTGCCGTTGCCAGGTTTTACAAACATGAAGCAATTATCAGTAATCCTTTGTCATTTATATAAAACTATGTTTATTCGTTATTTTGATGTTTGGTTTTAGCGCTCTCTCTCTCTCTCTCTCTCTCTCTCTCTCTCTCTCTCTCTCTCTCTCTCTCTCTCTCTCTCTCTATTGAACCAGATCCGTCTCCAGCCCTGGTTTTGTCAATGGACTAAATAGGGTCCATGTGTCTCGTAGACGAGAATTCACTCCCAACGCCGAATATAGTCTGACGGCTTCAGTGATCACTTCTCTTGATTTTGCAGTTATTAGAGAGTGAGATTCTGTATCAGATACCTGAAGATTGATAACTGAAGATTATTGGGAGTATTATTTTGGTATTGGTAGCCACTAATGCAGTCAAAAACTTTTAGAAATTTTATGCGCATACAGCATTGTCTTATAGCAAATATCAGAAAAAAAGATGAGTTAAAAGCTGCCTATGGATGCATTGATTGATTTTGGAATAGCTTCAGCTTATTTCATTTAGTAGTATAAGTTCCATTAACTGTGGTTTCAGACATCATAGTTTTCCAGATAGTCCTCATAATCACATTTTAATTTAATATTCATGAATTTTCCGATTTAAAGAGGGGCATTCTATGGGCTGTAGGTGGCCTAGATAGACATCGATTTTTAGTGGTGTCTTTGTTTACAAATATAGCTATGATTGTCATACAAAATTTGCTGACGCTAAAATTTTAGTTGCCAAAATTTCTCAGAGTTCAGAGACACTTGAGTTTATTTGAAATATACTCTGTGATTACAGAAATGAGCCTTCATCTGAAATAGCCTGTGCATTTACAGACAAGCGGTTTTGCTCGGCAGAACGTTGTGCTCTCAGACAAATGTTATTAGCTACGACCCCATTATTCACAGGCATCAGATTTTATGTGAAGTAGCATCTGTGCTCACAGATAAGATTAAAATTTGTCATTCCCCACCGTTTCACGTGAGATTTTATTTATTATAAGCTGTGTGTTTACTGACATTAGATTATATTTAAAATAGTTTCGGTATATACAAAAATTAGATCCATTTGCCATAAGGTCCAGACATTAGGTTTTATTTGAAGTAGCACCTGTGCTCAGATAAGATTAAAATTTGTCATTCCCCACCGTTTCACGTGAGATTTTATTTATTATAACCTGTGTATTTACTGACATTAGATTGTATTTAAAATAGTTTCAGTATATACAAAAATTAGATCCATTTGCCATAAGGTCCAGACATTAGGTTTTAGTTGAAGTAACATCTGTGCTCACAGATAAGATTAAAATATGTCATTCCCCACCGTTTCACGTGAGATTTTATTTATTATAAGCTGTGTTTTTACTGATATTAGATTATATTTAAAATTGTTTTAGTATATACAAAAATTAGACCCATTTGCCATAAGGTCTGAAGGAGCTTTCGATAGTAGCTGTATTCAATAGAAAAACCGTAGGATTTCAATAGCAGTAGCTATATTCAATAGACATTCAATTTCAGATCAATTTGCCTTAAGATCCTTACCCAAGGACAGGAGCTTTCGATAGCAGTAGCTGTATTCAATAGAAAAACCATAGGATTTCAATAGCAGTATATTCAATAGACGTTCAATTTCTTTGGATGGATTCCAGAGCAAGAGGATTAGACCCAATCCCGTCTCGTTTCATTGTTTCCGCACAGGCGGTGTACAAACCCTTTCTTTGTGCTGCAGATGGGAAGACGCCAATCCACCGTTGGTTCTTTGACATTTGCCTCACGCCCACGCCTCGCTCCGCCTCCGCCTCCGCCCCGATGCTGTCTGTCTGTGTTTAGGCCAGTCTCGCTGCTATTGACCACTCTCTCTCTCTCTCTCTCTCTCTCTCTCTCTCTCTCTCTCTCTCTCTCTCTCTTTTAGTAGTTCACTGGCTTTATTATTTGATTTGAAACTCTCCCAGAGCACCGACTTTCATCGTAAATTTTGAATTCGTTCTCTCTCTCTCTCTCTCTCTCTTTCTCTCTCTCTCTCTTAGTAGGTCATTGGCTTAATTATTTCAATAGAAACTCACTTTACCGATTTTCATAATATTTTTTAAAGTCTCTCTCTCTCTCTCTCTCTCTCTCTCTCTCTCTCTCTCTCTCTCTCTCTCTCTCTCTCTTAGTAGGTCATTGGCTTAATTATTGCATTTGAAACTCAGTTTACCGATTTTCATAACATATTTTAGATTCTCTCTCTCTCTCTCTCTCTCTCTCTCTCTCTCTCTCTCTCTCTCTCTCTCTCCTCTCCATGAGTTTGATCTGTTTTCTGTTTTCTCATGTTTGAACACAATTTATTGTTTTGATTTTCTCCGACGCTCGCTCTGTCTCTGTTGAATTGCTTTGATTTTATTTTTTCTTACACTATTCTCATATGGCTAGTTTCTCATGATATGACGTTTTACTTATTAGATCTCCGTATCCGATGTTACTGGTTCTTGAATTGTCTCTTACCTTTTGAAAGAGACTCGGGAGGTGGACGTAGCTGGATAGTTGGTTGTCAATTTGACATTTGCAAGTTGATTGACTAACAAATTGACGTCAACCAGAGTTGTCAGTATGACTCGGCTTGAGTGTCTAGTTACCGTCAGCGAGATGGGTTGACTGTCACCTTGAAACCTTTTTCGTTTTCTGTAAAAGAAAACTATTGTGCCGGCTTTGTCTGTCCGTCCGCACTTTATTCTGTCCGCACTTTTTTCTGTCCGCACTTTTTCTGTTCGCACTTTTTCTGTTCGTCCCCAGACTAGAGGGCTGCAAATTGGTATGTTGGTCATCCACCCTGCAATCATCAAACATATCAAATTGCAGCCTTCTGGCCTCAGTAGAGTTTTATTTTGTTTAAGGTTAAAGTTAGCCATAAGCGTGCTTCTGGCAACGATATAGGATAGGCCACTACCGGGCCATGGTTAAACTTTCATGGGCCGCGGCTCATACAGCATTATACCGAGACCACCGAAAGATAGATCTGTTTTCGGTGGCCTTGATTATACGCTGTAGCGAAGAAACTTCGGCGCACTTTTTACTAGTTGTTGAGAGGTGTCAAGTTGACATCAACTAGATGACTCTGGTGTCAACTTGACACATGTAGTTTGGTTGTGTAGGCTGACAAGATGGCGACCAGTAGAAAGATTGGGTGTCAAGTTGACGTCAGCAGGATGGGTTGACCGTCATGTAGGAGTCCAGTATATGAGCTGACGGTCAGACTGACTTTCATGAGATATGATGGCTGCCAAGATATGGTGTCCATTATTTCCGTTGGATGTAAAGTAGGCGATTTAAAATGAAATGTAATGTTGTGAAATGAACGTATTACTGCGTTCGAGATGACTGATGGCTTTATGCAAAAATTTCACTGATGCATATTTTTATTCAGTCTGTATCCTGTCAGCTTTTTATGATTATAGCGTTAAAATGGATCGTCACTTCCATTATATAAAATATATTACCAATTACTTCGAATGGTCTGTGTGATCACTTTTGTGACAGTCTGTGTCGTTTCCGCTTTTAGTAATGCTTTTTTGCCCTCTGGTAACTGACGACAGCAATGAGTTTTTATTGTGATGATTTTTTGCTGCATTTTTGTTAATAATTTTTCAATAATTAACCGTGAAAAATATCGAGGCTGCAGTTGCATAAAACCTGTTACCAATTATTTTGAATGGCTGTTCCTTTGACAAATGACAGCAATGGGTTTTTGTAAATTTACATACGTAACCGAATACTTTAGATGTCGACGTGATGGCAGATGGCAACTTTTTTACTCACTTTTCTTTAATGTTCTCAAGTTTTATTCGCCGGTCGCCTAATCTCCCCATCTTTCTCTTGTTTATCTGATCAGGCCCTACGAGTTTCTACCCAATTTTCCAACCACCCGCGTAGCATAATAATGAAATCCCGCACATACATCAAGTGTAATTTCAGCCATTCATCACACACGGCCAGTAATTCATCGACCCCTCCACCCCTACCTCTCCCGCAACCCCCCCCCCCTACCCCCAACCCTCTTAACTATGTGCTACAACCTTCACGACTAAGAAAAAATGCTGCGTGCTTGTTGTGAGATTTCTTGACGGATAATCTAACTATACTTCTTTTATACAGTATGTTATGTATTAATGCATATTGTCTTACTTTATTGAGTGGTTTTATTTTGGAGTAATTTTATCATATGCATTATTGCATTCATTTGATTGTAAGGCTTTCAGTAACTGGATGTTAACTTTTGAAGTATGGGCATCTTCAGTAAAACATGTTACATGTCAACCACATGTAACCAGTTGTTGTTTTGATACAGTTTTTATTGGCTACACATTTATTACATCTGGTGTCGTTACTGTCATTGTGTTTAGAACGGTCTCTGCCCTACAGTATGTATGTACAGTATATAGTATGTATACTGTATATTAACATATTGTAATGTATCTATTCCCGAACCTAAACATAATTTTCCCTTTTTGATGGGAAGGAAGGCTTGCTATTTTATCCCAAGAAGAGGAAGGTTTTGAAGTTATCTCAGCTTATTTTTGAATGATTTACGTAAACAAAAGTACTAGTGGCTTTCTGGGTCTCGTTGTGACTCATTATCATCGAACCAGGCTCACGGCCGCACTGGTACTCTCCGAGAGGTACTAGTGTGGCTCTCTTCAAAGATACCTAAGTGTGACTTACCAGTAGAAGTGGTAAAATCGTAAAACGTGGTAAATGTTTTAATATACTTAAGCTACAGTCAGATGTTGCCTAACTTCGTCTGGTAAAGCAACGTAACGTGACGTAAAATAGTACAGTATAAGTAGTGCTGTGCAGTAACGTACAGCAGATTAGATTCGGCAGACTGTAATAATCGGGTAATGTAATTGCATGATTTTGGTTTTGTCACGCCATTTTATCACGCAAATTAGAAAAAAGTCTTTTAAGAAAAGTTGGGGGGCATATTCAATCCCACGCCGTTCCTTGGATGGAAACACGCACAGACACAGAATTCCTTATTCCGAAAAGTCTAAAATTCTGGGAAAAGATTTTTTTCGAAACGAGTCGGAACGCCCCATGTTTGATAATGATTTTCTGAAAAGTCGGATGATTAAGTTTACCGAACCTAAACAGTACACACAAAGCTCACGTGGGGGCGAAAGTGAATCTCGAAAAGTTTTATTAAGTCTTGTGTGAGTTCCGCAAAAAAATCCCTTTTTCCGACTTTTCTTATCTTCTGGGTTGCCTTTTGAAATTCCCAGGACGTACCCATCCCTATGAGTCATCCAGAGAGAGAGAGAGAGAGAGAGAGAGAGAGAGAGAGAGAGAGAGAGAGAGAGAGAGAGAGAGAGCGAGCGAGCGGTAGTAATCCCCACGGAAACTCCCAAGATTTGGCAAGGGCCCAGATACGTTTTGCAGCGAAAGGACTGAACAGGACTCATATCCCGTTCCTTTGAATGAGCAACATGGGCTTATATCTCCTGTTGATGATTGGTCTCGCGGACGTGACTGCAAATAAACGAGAGTGACCACAAAGTTATGAAGGCTCTGCCCAAGCGATTATGATTCCGTGACTTTGGAGTGACTGGAAATGGGGGAGTCTGCGTTTGCGAAAATTGAAGTAGAGGAATTTCGATGGGGGTGTACTATTACAAATCTGTATTGTTTTATCTTTATATGATATGCATAAGTACATGTGGAAGTTAAACAGCGTTTTGTTCGGTAACCAATACAGTTTTTAATGCTTTTATTACAATGTGCCCCAGGTAACATTATTTATTTCCCCCTTTCCACGTATTCTGACTCCATTCTCGTTTCATTGCCAGATTCCCTTCCAGTTTTCTCCGTACGCTTTTAATCTTCTGTTGACTGAATGATACAGTTGACGTTGGGATTAATGGCCTCCTACAGGTGCAGAATAGAGAACGATGATTGCACAGCTGAGAGAGAGAGAGAGAGAGAGAGAGAGAGAGAGAGAGAGAGAGAGAGAGAGAGAGAGAGAGAGAGAGAGATTTGCATCTCGTGATGATTCGGTTAGGATGAAAAATGTTTTTTTCTTTTCATCTCATTCGATGTCGTGAACTCGTGACTGTCTAGTGTAGTAAAGTTTTAATCATGAGATTATTCAGGTTTTGTAACTGAAGATTTTTATATGACTTCGCCAATACTTGATTTGAATGATTTTGTGACTTAGTAAGATGACAAATCAAAGTCGTTAAGAGCGATCATATCTCAAAATATTGGATCATCTCTCTCTCTCTCTCTCTCTCTCTCTCTCTCTCTCTCTCTCTCTCTCTCTTCTCTCTCTCTCTGTTGTTGAATGAAAGTTTCGCTTATAGATCCTCCAATTGTAAAGTTTGTGAAAAATTTTAATTTAATTGACAAAATATGAGAGCTTACAATCAGCTAAGTGATATGGTAAAACTATTTTAATAATAATAATAATAATAATAATAATAATAATATGCTACAGTTGAAATTGTACCTACTCATATGGTAATAAACACGCTTTCATAAATACGTGTAATCAGGATTGCGATAATCACAAAATCGATACTTGCTGGCAGAATGTCGATAACCGCCATTTCAAAAAATCCCAAAGCCCTCAATATCAGTGGTCATATTCTCCGTAATCATAATCATCTGTGCATTAGCATCCACAGTAATCAGTTTTATCAATAATCACAACATCTACAACGACGAAATGTGACCCGTTATTTTTTTGTAATTGATGATTCAAGCGCGAAATTTTACGCGCAGAGCTGTTCTCATTTATTATTATTGTTAATTAATAATTTGTGTCAGAAATGAGAAGAATCTGTCTAGTTTAATGATCAGCTCTGAATTGATATTGGTTCAGACTTACAGTTCCTGCTTTTGTGTCTTTGTTCGAACCGGATCTGCCATCTGGTTTTGTTTGACAGTTGTTTGATGACAAAGAGTTGCATTCT
>NC_089755.1:50794297-50841797 GCF_040412425.1 Macrobrachium rosenbergii | reverse complement strand
TAGCTTTCAAGTTATTATTTCTTCGCTTGTTGATATTTCCATGAAATGTACAACGTTTTTCCCCCGTGCGTTTTTATTTGTTTTCGGCCAGTTTGTTTTGGGGAAGGGGGTCTAATAAAAGGAGAAAGTTTTAATATTATTTTGTTTGATGTCACCCTTTTACGGCTGTGTTTGGTTTCGTGTTCTCGTAACAATTTGTCAGGTTGACATTTCGACATTTCCTGACTGAAATTTGTATTCGTCAGTATTCTCTCGATAGACGGTGGGGATAGATTTGCTTCATTACAAACTCTAGGAGAGAGAGCACAGTGAATGTCGCTTTTGGAGCATGGAGCATTTATAATAGTTGTCATTAAGAGAGGGGATACTGGCAGTAAAATCTCTCTCTCTCTCTCTCTCTCTCTCTCTCATGTCCAACATGTTGCGTTGGCGTTCTTCCTCCTCCGTCCTTTTTTATTAAATTATTGTGTTTACCTCTCTCTCTCTCTCTCTCTCTCTCTCTCTTCTCTCTCTCTCTCTCTCTCTCTCTCTCTCTCTCTCCCCCTGTATGTTAGTTGATTGTCCTATGATTAAAGCAGACAGATTACCTTACGGGCAGCAGCTGTCCAATGTCCCTCTCTCATCCCCGCGATCTCATTCATTTAGTATCATGTTATTCGCTTCATTGTCTCATTAATCTCCGTTATCCTCTGAAGGTGCGCAACTCCATTTCGTTTTATTGGTTAATCGGTGATTAAAGTATGTCTTGCCGTCGCTACTGCGTCATCTGTAACGTGTTAGGAGCGAGATGTGTTCAGGGCATCGTATTTAATGTCTTTTGGTGAAATTCTTCTGGTCGTTTTTGTGATTGAATTTACGGTATTATGCTTATTGTTTGATGTTGTTTTTGAATGTTACGGTATTATGCTTATATGTTGTTGTTTTTGTTGTTGTTTTTCCTAATTATTGTGCAGACTTCCATTTCTTTCGTTTCATGTTCATGTTCCTTCCACGGTGAGTATTGGAAAAATTGTATTTCTCTTTTTTTCTGTTTTATGCTATGTATTATTAGACTCAGTAGATAATTTTTCTTTTATTTTTCCTTAGTTTGAATTTATATTATTGTCATTTGTAAGTAGTTTATACCCACTCTTGAAGAGTTATATGGAAAGCCTTAGCCTTATTTTTGCTTGCATATATTATTTGAAATTATTTTGAATAACCTTTTTTTAATTTTGCTTAATTGCAATTGTTAATTTTGCTTATTGCAATGAATCCTTATGCCCTGAAATTTAGTTTGACGTAAATTTCCACAAGTTTTTATTTCTCAATTTGTTAATTATGCTTAGCAAAAGTAGCTTACGTTCATTTATTTTGCTTTTATGTATCTCATTTAAAGATATTCCCCAAAGGTCGATTTTGCACACAGAATCCCCAATTTTGTAGGATCGATCACTTAATTTTGTTTTTTCTTCTTTTTTCCCCAACAGCTCTAGACGATATGACAAAAGCCTGGGAAGGTAAACAACTCTTGGATACAGTGTGTATTTTGATGCTGGTTGTGGTGGTGGGTGGTACTGAAGTGGTGGTAGTGATAGTGGTGGTGGGTATTGGAATAGTTTCTGTCACCTCGGTGGTGAGGCATGCTTATAGTCTTGGTGGCTACTAATGAATGGGCTGTATATATATTGGTGGGTAATATTGAACTGGCTTGTGTGATACAGATGCCTCTTTTGGAGTTCTTTGATTATTATGAATTTTTAAATTTTTCGTGGGTTGTGATTTTGTTTGGAGGTCTGTGACGAAATGTAGGTATTTATGTAATTTTTTTTTTCATATGGGTTGTGGTGTTATACTAGTGGATATTTCTCATTTGAAAATCTTGGAAATCCGTTAAAGAATATATGTACATTATATATTATATATTTGTGTATGTAAGTATATATATACAGTATATATATATATGTATGTATGTATGTATGTATGTATGAATGTATATACTGTTTATACCTATATATATATATATATATATATATATATATATATATATATATATATATATATATATATATATATATATACACTGCATATATATCAGAATTGTGTGACTTACTTTATCCAATATATTAAATTTTTATGGAATTTTAATATTATCTCTTCCTAGCAAAGAGTAAAGTGAGTTGAAGTTCACGAACAGAATACCAGTATTATCTTAGGTTTTGTCATACCGACTGAATGCCAAAACAGGTCGTAGAGATGTATATTAGTTGCAGGTATGAGGTCATTTGCATATTGAAGGTCTGAACACTTCATTTTTATGATTATGGAAAATCTGTAGGCTTTATGCTTACTGCTTACCCTTTACGTTTTAATGGTGAAGCTGTTGATTTTGTTATTGTTGTTGGTTCTAGTCGTCATTTTTAGTGCCAGAATTATAAAAGGGCTGCTTTTTTCAATAAGTTAAAAGTTTTAAGTCCTCATGGGCCTCTGTAGGCTCATAGGGCAGGCGATGATCTCCTGTTTCTTAGGCCGACAGCCATTCGGGGACAGGTCCCAGTGCCTATGACACGCGGCCAGTGTGTCGCTAGGTCTACTGTTGGGTCTTTTCGGACCGTTAGATTGACGGGCTACCGGATATATGCAATGGCGCAATCCGAGCCATCAGTGAGCGGCGGGGGTTTGAACCCCGGCCCTCTCGACTGGTAGCTGAGAATCATACCACTGCGCCAATAAGGTTACTTGAAAACGTAGCAGGTATTCGTAGCCGTAATCTCACTGTTGTAATTGATACTTTCACTGTCCATGATTTTCACTGATAAAATACTAAGTTCCTACAGGCTTTAAATGTAAAGAAACAAATCAAAATTTACTCACGCGTTACAGAAATCGCATTTGTAGCACAAACCCCCTTTTGTTACGTAAATTTCCCACGGGTTTTAGAAAGAAACCATAAATTTAAGGTTTTATACCGGATGTCAAGTTCCAGATATTCCGCCTAAATCTTTACCTTCCAAAACTCCCACTGAACGTATGTGTGATCGAACACTATAAGGATTAACTTGCATAAAAAAAAAAATAGTGGGTACACTGAGATTGGAGACAAAGCTTTGAAGATTAGGAACACAATGGCAGCTGGATAAGTAGCCCACATATACAATCGCTTTGTAAACAGGACAATGCGAGGAGCGGGGTAGAAAAACCTCATTTTTTGCTTTATTTTTTTCTATTTGTCTAGAAGGTTTTCTCTGAAATTCGGGAGTTTTTCTTTGCGTTATTTTCCTTGACATGAATTGTGAGTATACCTTTCATTCGCTCCGCGAGATTTTATGTTGAGAACATGTTAAGAACTATTAAGTTTCGCTTTTATGGGTGATTCACGCAGAATTGTGCTTTCTGATCTGTAAGATTGTCTTTCCGTCGTTTTATTTGCTGCAGTGAAATGTTTAATCTCCCTTTTTATTCCTTCCTTCGTTTCGTCTTCTGATACACAATGTGTACACGGCCTAACGGAGCAAGAAGAATTGCCATAATATTAACTTGTAAGTTTCCTCATAACGCAATGCCCGCGCACAAGATAATAGTAACAGTTATTAGTAGTAGTGATAGTTATTGTAACAATGGCAAAATAACCGTAAGTAAAATTCGACGTAGTTGGGATAGCTAGAAAAGACGTTAAAGAATATGTTCTCCGGCCAAAGTATTTAAAAAAAAAAAATTGAGGTCACAAACAAAACTTCTGTTTGTGAAACAACTTTTTCCATTTAAGATCGCATGGATGTCCAAATGTCATTATTTAATATTTAATAGCAGCATTCTATCAAATGTTACATCCAGCAAACTGTAATATTATGACAAAACGCCTGTTATCATTACAGTACTCCATTTTACTTGCGATAATCAGTCAGTCTGTCAAGGTCTCTAATCTGGAATGACCCTTGCTATTAAAGGAATTAAGTTAGATACATTACTTTTTTTTCCTTTGCCCGTGAGTATTTGCGATAAGAAAATTTCTCTTAGTAATCGTTAAACGAAAATTATTTACGTTTTGAAAACGATATTGCGTTTCCTTCTGGTTGCGTTCAATGAAACGTCTTTCCCATTTTGTACAGGAACATATCGTTGCTTGAACAAAAATTTTTAGCATCGCATTTTACTCGTGTTTTATTAGAATCTGATAAAAAAAAAAGGATTGAAATATCGAGAAACTTAGGTTGTGTTGGTTCAAGTTACCAATTTCGCCAACCATTTTGTCGTTGCTTTTATAAATATTTACGGTAAAAGTTTCCCAGTCTTCGTTTGCCGTAAAATAGAACAGTTTATAGAGGACAAATTGCAATATATGTCGCAGCGTTGGGGGAATTTAGACCATCTATTAATTACTTGGTTTTGGTAAATGGGTCATCGTTGCGATTCGGTTTTTTGGGAATGAGTCGTATTATTGGAATTCTTGTTATCGTGGCATTATTTTGGTTATTCGGGTGGAATTTTGGTGGTTATTGGGGAATGCTCATTTGAAGCTTAGAGAGGATTTCCACCTTTTCATGAGAATTCTGTTTTGTATGTGTGTGTGTGTGTGAATAAAGTGTGTGTATATGTGTATGTATATATATTTGTGTATGTGTATGTATGCATATTTTAGAATTTTTTTTACCCTTCATTGGTCATTGAGGGAGGAATTATTTATTCTGAAAAATTTTCATGGCATCAGCCATCTTCGCGGAAGGGTGTTTGAATGAAAGCGTAGCCAGTGATGTCTTCAATCATAAGAATTATGGCATTAGGTATCAGTTGCCTTTCCTTCAAAGTTACCTCATTTTGTTGCTGCATAATGTTTCAGATGTTAGAAACAGAAGTGTGCAGTCTTAACAATTACTTTCCGTTTCTTAACAATTACGAAGAATAACGTTATTATTTTTTTTTTTTGTATTTGGCCATATGTTTGTATGGGCATCGTCGTAGCAGTAGTGAAGCCGATAGTTGTGTGAGTTGTGAGGAGAATTGGAATCTTCCCGATTTCATTATTGCTAAGGGTGGCTAGCTCGAATGCTCTTTCGTAGAACTTTTTCTCGTTGTTGAGGTTTTCCTTCAATACTGCCGTTTGTAGAGAGAGAGAGAGAGAGAGAGAGAGAGAGAGAGAGAGAGAGAGAGAGAGAGAGATAGAGGGGTTGTTTTCTTATTAAGTCACGTAATTGACTCTTTATTATATTATTACTAGTGTTTTGATGTTGATTTAAGTGCTCTTAAACATTCTTTGTTGCATTTTATGTAACTGCTTGATTGATTGATTTAACTAAGCAGTAAAACTCTTTGCTTTTTCTGCGCTGTAATGTTAATTATTAGAAGGAGATTCATTTAGTTTTTCAATTATTTGTAAAGATACATTAATAATAATGTGGCATTTGATTTATTTATTCTTTCTTTTTTATATTCCCTTTTGGTGTTTTGTATACATCCCTTTCCCCCTCCTCTCTCTCTCTCTCTCTCTCTCTCTCTCTCTCTCTCTCTCTCTCTCTCTCTCTCTCCTTTGTCATATTCTTTATTTGTTTTTTTTTTAATGTTTTTCAATTGATCCTCATTATGCAAGTATTTCGTCCTTTCGTCTCTCTCACTTCATCGTTATTTCCATTTTGATGCACAATTTTTGTCCCCTGTCCGCTATTGTTTATTATTCGTACACAACACTTTTTTTATGGATCATTATTATTTTCCGTCCTTCCCCCATCCTCTTTCTTTTTATTCCGTGCCTTATCTCATTTTCCTCGACTTAATTCATTCTTTCTTCGTTTTTCCATCGCTTGCGTATTTTTGTTTCATTTTCCGTCTGGTTTATTTTGCTACCATTTTCGTAAATCGTTCTCTTTCTCTCTGGCTTTTGCCCACTTATCTGTTCCGCAACATATTTCTCTTGCGCTGCCCCTCTTGTCTCCTCTCTGATTATTATCCCATTCCCTCTTCTTTCTTTTATCTCCTTTCTGTTTCCCATCTGCGTTCCATCCCGCATTCCATCTCTCGTTTATTTTCCATCTTTACTTCCACTGTATTGTTTCCTTTCTCTTTGCCACCCACTTCTACTTCGCCCTTTTCTCTCTCTCTCTCTCTCTCTCTCTCTCTCTCTCTCTCTCTCTCTCTCTCTCTCTCACTCTTGTTTCTGTTTCCTATGTTTGTGTATTGCTCCCATCTCCCCTCCCCCCTCCCCCTTTCTGTAGAGCAGCGGTAAGCGATTATCGTCGTTCCCTTGAAGGGATGTGGGCCTCTGGCTGGGCTGAAATGACTCGTTCTCCGGGAGGTAAAGAAAAGAGAGAGAGAGAGAGAGAGAGAGAGAGAGAGAGAGAGAGAGAGAGAGAGAGAGATGGATGAGATTGATTTTGTGCGTGTTTTAATGCATGACATAACGATACTAAACATTTACCGTACGTTATAGAGTGAGGTTTTTGTGCACTTTATATTGTGTTGCTTTTTTTCTTATATTAAGGCATGACGTAGTGATGAGTTAGGCGCCCCCGTTGTGTGTGACGCAGTACAAAGATCTACCATGTAATTTTGTTTATGGAAGAATTATATAAATAAATAAATATATATATGTATATATATATATATATGCGTGTGTGTGTACATATATCGTACAGTATATTTATATGTATATATGCATATATATGTGTGTGTGTGTACATATACCGTACAGTATATTTATATGTATATATGCATATATATGTGTGCATGTATATTTATATATAATATCTATGTATATAAAGGATTTCTTATTCGTGTATGCATATCCGTGTGGCATGTACGCATACATTTGAACACGCCAAGATTCTACATGAAATTTTTGCATCCCCATTGAGATGTCATTCAATCAATTTCGTCCAATACCCGTTTAGCCAATTCCCTAATTATTTAGTCATGGCTCGAACATTTCTCGGGGGGAATCGTCTTACACGTTGACAACCAGCTCTGTACCGATGGAAGCCCAGACCTCCAGAGATGTCGCAAATAAAAAAAGTTAAACTGACGGGAACTTTCCCAACTGTCATTAGCGTTCATTGTTTGGCAGCTCATCTGGAAAAAGAGAGAGAGAGAGAGAGAGAGAGAGAGAGAGAGAGAGAGAGAGAGAGAGAGAGAGAGAGAGAGAGAGAAACTAGTCGCCGGAGGAGGTGGAAAGTTTGCAGCATCATAATCAACAGAGCTTGATTAATTAGCTATCATTGATCCCGACACGTCAAAGAACGAAGCAGGCATTTCGTGCATGGCGGATCCCCTTACCCAGCTTGCATTTTGCTTGGAGTCTGCTCGTTATCAACTTGACTAACTTGGTGTGACATTAACCGCAGGCTTTGTCATAGATTTTTGCGCTTTGGTGATTCATTAACACGGTCATTGTTATGAGGTTTGAGTGACTTGAGCTGGTAATAACCGCTGTGGGTGTCATTAACATATTGTCTTGGTACGTCGTTAATCGCTAAAATTGTTTCATATTTTGATGACTTGACGTGTCATTAACAGGTGTTCTGATAAGCGTTATCGAATGGATTTGTAGGAGAGTGATGCTGATCGATGACCAACAGAGTTCTTATGTTCTTAAGGTTTTTGGAAAAATTCTTAGTTAATTTACTTGATATTTATACCTCCGGCAATGAGGTAATGTATTCGGCCGCGTCCATCTGCCAATCGACAAGAAATTCCAAAGAGTAATTGATGGATTTTCATGAAATTTTACAGTTAGGAATTGGCTCTGGCCCAAAGAAAAGTTAATTGGATTTTGATTTGGATCCGGGCGCTGATTTGAGTTTTATTTTTTTGTTTGCGCGCGTCTGTTGGAGGCTGAACACACTCCTTTGGTGATTTTTAATTATTTGGTCATTTTGCGTTTTTTCCTTTATTAATTCCAGACGGAATGGCGGCATTAAAGTTCAGAGTGCATAGAAAGACTTTTGAACTGTGGTTGTAAGTTCAGGAGATTATGTATATATGTATGTATATATATACATATAAATTATATAAATATATATTATGTATGTGTGTACATATATATGTATGCATATGCATATACTGTATACATACTGTACACATATACATATACATGTATATATCTTAGTATATACGCATACACAAAACACAATATCTTTCTTGGTGATTTTGCTAACCCCATATCATGTCCTCAACTTGATGGCGACCCCCCAGCCACAGTCGTCATTGTGAGTTAAACTGGCTATATGCCAGCATTGGTTCTCGCTTGTACGCACAGCCGTAAAGACCACGGTCGAGTGACTGCCAGGTATCTAACTTAATGCTTGGACCAGCTGGGGCATTGAGGTTCGTAAGAGAATCGAACCCTTCTAGGACTTGATGATTGTGTGTGTATATATATGTATATATATATTTGTGTGTGTATGTATATATATATGTTTGTATAATTATTTATATATATATATATAATTATACAAACACATGCATACATACATACATACATATAAATATATATATGCATATATATATTATGTATACAAGTATATATATATATATATATTTATGTATATGTATTATGTATGTTTGTATAATTATATATATATATATATATATTATATAAATATATATATATATATATATATATATATATATATATATATATATATATATATATATATATATATATATATATATATATATATACATATACATACATGTTAGGATGCATTAAAAACCACATCGATGGATGCATTAAAAAACTACATCGATATGTACATCAGTACCAGACAACTTCTGACGTCAGTTTTGCTTGATATTTTGATAGCGAGAGACCCATCTCGTCCCCCTCCCCCAGCTCAAGTCTAACCCTTCAGTCTCCGTCCCCTTCCGTGATGGAGTCTTTCTTACGGAGGATGACAGCGCGAGACACATTTAATACTGTGGAATGCGTTTCGTAACGAGGAACTTTTGTTATCCGTTTCCTGTTCTTCCTGAGCGAACTTCTTCCTCTCCAGGAAGTTTTGCTTCTGTGATGTCTCTGTCGGACTGCGGCCTTCCTTCTCTTTCTCATGAGGTCTCGTTTTGAGGCCCCATCAAGATAAAGACGACTTCTTTTTTTCTCCTCATTTTTCCATCAGTTGTCTGGAACAAAGATTTTACGCAAGGAGCTGCTTCTTTTTTTTTTTTTTTTTTTTTTTCCGTCAGTTGTCATGGGACAGAGATTTGGTTCTGTGTCATGTTAGGCTGCATTTTATTTCTTGTTTGTCGTCTCTGACGGTTTTTGCTTTCTTTTGAATATTCGAATACGTTATGTTATATTATATTATATTATATAAATAGTACATCTCAAAGACGTGTTATATATACCAGAAACTGTGACGCAAAAGCGTGAATTCCAGTACTGTCCAACATCACACAAATTTCTCACCTGAATATTCCTTCGTTTAAGCAAAAAAAAAAAAAAAATAAATAATAATAAAATAGAATAAAATAAAATAAATAAATAAATAAATAAATAAATAAAAATACCAAGGCAAATACTGCATTCGAATATTTCTCAAGAGAAAGCAAAAACCTTCAGAGACGACAAACAAGAAATAAAATACAGCCTAACATGGCACAGTGCCAAATCTCTGTTCCATGAAAACTGACGGAAAAAAAAGAAAAACCTAAAAAAAAGAAGCTTCTCTTGCATAAAATCTTTGTTCCAGACAACTGATGGAAAAAGAGAAAAAAAAAGTCTTTATCTCGATGGGGCCTCAAAACGAGACCTCATGACAAAGAGAAGGAAGGCCGCAGTCCGACAAAGACATCACAGAAGCAAAACTGTTTGTATGTATGTATGTATGTACTGTGAACTATATTTGATATGGTTAAGGAGAGACAGTTGGGTATTTTGGCACGTATGTGCTGCATGGATGAAAGGACTATTAGTGTCTGGCGTAGTAGAAATGAGTAGCGCTAGGGAAAGAGATAACTTATTGTGCCAGGAAGACAATAGGGCCAGGTCAAATCTCACCTTTTGTGTGATTTCGAGTGTATGGGTAAGATTGACCGTTGCAGGAGTCAGACGTATATTACTGAATGTAAATGGTCCAGGAATGGAGAAGAGAGAGCGACTAGATGTTGAAAAGCTGGTCTTGGGAAAGTTATGCTATGGCTCCATGGTTGTTTGGTGTCATAAGGATGGAAGTACTTATATAGATAAAGAAAGGACAGTTCCTGGAAGTTCAAAGTTCCGGGACGAGAACGTACGTCTTGAATGGAATGGGGAATGATGGATATTTCCCGCTGATACATTACTGATTGGAGACAGTGAAGATAAACTGCAGAACCTATTACAATAGTTTGAAAGTTTTTCGAGAGGAGAAAGTTGAGAGAGAATGTGAGCGTGAGTAAGGTGATGGACCAGTTAATGTTGATACGGATCGTAGAAGAATGGAAGTGATCGATTTGTATAGATATTTTAGGATAAATATGACCAGGCTTGCTAGGGTGAGGGGAAAGGCAAGTCACAGACTTACCTTAACCCACCCCTGCGTCTAACATTCGAGAACAAACAACGAAGAGAAGACGAATTAGTAGGTCCAGTAGCAACGGTAAAATTACACAGGACGCAGAAGCTGAAAAATGTAAGGTTCATGTGTGTGTGTAATACCTTATGGTGTAATACCTTATGTTGTAAGTGGTGGAAGCTTATAAGTTGGTAGTTACAGCCTTCGATATTTAGATAAAAGTTTCTGCAAGCAGTTCTTTACCCTCAGGATAGCAAAATATTAATCAAAGTACCCCCGTATAAGAATACTGCCGTCAGTACACTTAACAAGGTGCACTGTAGGCATTACTTAAGGTTCTTTGCATCATCCCTTCGGCCCCTAACTACAACCCCTTTCATTCCGTTCATATTTTATTTCTTCCATCTTACTTTCCACCCCCTCCTAACGATTGTTTCGACATTATTTCAGCGCTGAATGACCTCATAGGTCTCAGCGCTTTGGCCTTTGGCCTAAAGTTTATATTCCAATACCAGTTCCAGCATAGAAACGAAATTAACATCGTTAGGAGCTTGGCTAAAACCCAGTGGATAGTACAGCAATTTTAAATAACCAGGTTACGAGAGGTTCTTCTGCCTACACACGCCAGGAAAATATTTCATATCTATTCGGAGAAATGAAGTGTTCGGTTAGTTTTGAGGTATTTATAGTTGGAGTAAAACTTTTTGCATTGTCTTTTCCCAGTTAGAACAAAAAATAGAAAGTATTTGCGCTCAGAATTTTTTAAGTCTTGCGTATAGAACAAAAAATGGAAAATGTTTGCGCTCAGAATTTTGTAAAAGTCTTGCGTATAGAACAAAAAATAGAAAATATTTGCGCTCAGAATTTTTTAAAAGTCTTGCATGATTAGCCTCCTTTTTTCTCTTATCTCTCGAAACAGCTCTCAGCCATTATTTTTTAAAATGCATTTTATCATTTTTTTTTGTGATGTTAGAAAAAAAAAAGCGGTAATTTGCCCTTCCTCGGACGAGAGCTTTTTCTTCGCTCCTAATCGATGCCATACGCAAGGTAAAAAATACTCTTTTCTTTTATCTTTTTCTTATTTGCACTTTTTAGTTTCGTGCGCTGTTTTGGTATATTTTGCTGTATTCGATTCCATTTTTGTTTATCATGTTTATTTTCATCAGGAAGATAAAATTCTGTTACTCATACACACGTGATAAAATTTTTGGAGATTCTTTCTGAATTATTATGTAATTGAGATATCAATTTTGAAACGTTCGTTGAAAACATACCGTATAAGATTTAACAGTATTATTCCACGTGTATAGAGCTAATAGAACAGAATTGCACAATGTCGGAAAGGCTTGCCCATTTTTAAGAGCCCTAGGCGAGGCCACCGCGTTCCATTTATGACTTACCAGAAATGGAATTACGCTATTCCAGGGTTCTCAACCGCTTCGAGTGGACGTAGCATTTGGACGATCTCACGTGTGCCGTATCCTGTCATATTCATTCTCTCTCTCTCTCTCTCTCTCTCTCTCTCTCTCTCTCTCTCTCTCTCTCTCTCTCTCTCTGTTCTGGGATAGTTGTGGATTTTCCTGACGGACTGTCGCCATTATTATTTTCGGTACCATCGTTATCTTCAGTAAGGAAAGTCTCTCTCTCTCTCTCTCTCTCTCTCTCTCTCTCTCTCTCTCTCTCTCTCTCTCTCTGTAATGGGTAGTTTGTTTGTTTGTTATTTTTTTTTTGCTAAGAAGCTTCATCTCTGACTCTCAGAGATAAAATTTCTTCAAAATCGTCATTTTTATCAAAGGAATACTACGTATCCTGGTTATTCTTTGAGGAGCACGTGCTTTATATATAGTTGAATTCGAAAGAAGGAAAGAAAAAACTAGCATCTTGCATGCTAGCTAGCAGTTACAGTACACTGGGTATTCTTTTCAAGGCTGTTAAATATTTTACGACTGCGGAGTCATGCCCAAATCGAACATCACTGTCTTGCTATCTCGCGGATTTTGTTGTTTGAAAAACGAATTAAAGAAAACTTATGCGTGTCTGGTTCTAAAAATGCCCTGATCTCTAAATTATATTGGCTGAGGAAGTATGTTAAATCAGGAATATGAAAATAACAATCCCACCATTTATATGAATCTGTAACAATTTATGTGAAATGATGACGTATTTGTTCGTTATAATATTGCCTGACGGTTTGAGATAAGGTCCATAATTTGGTCGCTTTTGATTGTGAAGGTCGTTTATTTCATGTATTACCATTTTCTGTATCTCACCGGTTTCATTTTAGTGTTTGAAAAAGTAAGTTGATTCCATTACCTTGATTTTTTATGTTCTTTATGTTCAGTCCTTTCCTACTCCTCCCTCTTGCATTATCATCATCATCAGTTACAGTTAAAATGATAGGCACTGTTTTCCACATAAAGTTTAAAGTTCTTTGCCGCGCCATTTCTTTGTGTTATCCAACATCCTTTAAAACCTATAATTTTAAGTGTCTGTTTAGGAGATTTTGTGCTATGTTCTATACTCCCCAGCATATATACACACCCAAACGTATCTATATACATATATACTCGTAGTTAATATAAGTGCATAAATATACATATACTGTATATATGATACGCTCATATATATATATATATATATATATATATATATATATATATATATATATATATATATATATATATATATACCTTCTTGTGTGTATGTCCCTTTTAATATTTTACAATATTTTCCCTTTAGTATTTGTCTTGTGTATTCCTAAAATATCCTTGCATGCGTTTAATCTTTATGTAATTTCCCATGGTGTTAGTATTTTCTTCACACCTTTGTATTCCCTTTGTGCTGATTTTATGTGTTTCCGTTATGTATGTCCCACATAATTATCGTTCATATATTTCTCGTTTGTGTTTTCCTCATAATTGCTGTGTTTATTTTTCCCCTGTTTTTATGTCTCTCAATCTCGCCATGTTTATATTTATCCTCTTTGTACGTTCCTCACCAATTCATTACATGTGTTTATTATTATCCCACGTTTATGTCCCTCAACAATCTCTGTTTGATGCAGCGGTGACAGATTATGGCCGTCAGTTGGAGGTTAAATTAAACCGAACGTGGGATGAACTGTCCGGAATGAGGAAAGGTAAAACGGCTTCCATAACACAACTGTACAGTTATGCAGTTATACAGTTATTGTGTGGTTTACCCGGCATCGTTGCCGGTGTTGGGCAGTACTAACATGGCGGCTTATTGCAGAGCTGTGTACTTGTGACTCGGGGCTCTGCAATATGCAGTGTGCGCATTTGTTTGCAAGGAAGAGTTATGAGTTTGCAACTACTAACAACTGCTGGGGTTGGATTTGCATGCCCGTTGCAAGTTTGTTGCGACCCAGTGGATAATGGTTTGCAGGTTTGTTTGTCTGTTTATAAGCTGGAGAATAACGTGATGTTGAAACTAACCGGTATTGATTACTTTTTAAGCCTGAGATTAAACTGCATATATATGTAAATAAATAATTATATATATACATTATATATATAACAGTATATATATATATATACATATATATATATATATATATATACATATATATATATATATATATATATATACATATATATATATACATATATATATATATATATATATATATATATATATATATATATATATATATATATATATATATATATATATATATATATATATATATATATATATATATATTGCTTTCTCACATGTGGATGGCTTTACACAGCGCTGATATTCATGCTTACGATGTCGCAATTACATTAATGATAAATTTTAAAAATATGGGTAACTAATTAGAAGTGAAACTTGAAATGAATTTCAGTAGTGTTATTACTTGTATTATTTTTATTCATCCTATTGGTAATACAGATTACAAAGGATATAAACCATGATAAGACAAAATAGAACATAATTCCACCAACACCTCCACACAGATTGACATACATTAAGCTTATTAGCGTTCTATCTGTTTATCAGAATTCGTTTGGAAGTTCTTAATAATCATGACTCCCTTGAGAGGTAATAACCATTATCTCAACTAAATTACGAACCAGTTTGATTCGGGTTTTGAAGATAAAGAATTATCAGAGCTCAGGGGTGGATTTCGATGATTCAAAAAAGTTTGACGACAGATAATCTTGTTAGGTTGTCAAGAGAAGCCGTGGTTGGAAACGCTTTTGATGTTTGTATGTATGTTTACATGTGTGTATGTTGTTTGTATGTATGTATGTATGTATGTATGTATATATATCAGTGTAAACCGAAGTTTAGATTACGATTTGAATGTCAGTCGTAAAAAAACAATGAGAAGACAGATGTCTTTAATAAAAGTAAAACTGGTGTTGTTTTTAACTGGTTGTCTGTTTGCATCAATTTCTTGTAGTGTACTGGGTAGTACTGTACATAAGCAGTGGAAGTTGGAGTGAAAGGAGACGTACATACAAAATAAGAAACCTCTTTTATTTAGAAATCTTCCGGACAACCATTGTGAAAGTGAAAAATGCTAAGAAAAATTAAACAAAGGTCTGGCCGAATTCTTACATTCTTCACACACACACACACACACACACACACACACACACACACACACACACACACACACACACACACACACACACACACGATTCATGGCAGATAAAAATTTTGGGGAGTCAAAAAAAAATGTACCATTTGAACCTTTCTCAAAAACTCACTATTGAGTCTTAAGACGACTTATAAAATGTGTAAAGAAACGTGTCTAGAGATGTCAACGCATTGATCGCTTTATTTTGAGGATTTGTTAACAAGAGCGGATTCTGATGAAAGTACACTTTAGGTATATGCAAGTGTCGGTAAACCTTTTCGTTCGCACAAGTGTTGCATCAGGTGACTCATCAGTTTGAGAATGATTTGTCAGTAGCAGCTGCCTTAGTTTTCAGTCAATTGGTATTACTTGTTTGTTAGATACGATGCAATGAAATCGATAAGAAGTCTCCTGTATACGTACCTTGGAAACTAACGATATTCCTTTCAAGCTAGATTAACGACGTTTCACGCTCGCCTTCATGGCAAGATATTTGTCACATCGGGACAGAAAAGAGCGGGCTCGTCCGTTTTATGAAAGAGCGGGCTCGTCCGTTTTATGAAAGAGCGGGCTCGTCCGTTATATGAACGCGCCGAAGCGATGACGTCAGTTCGGTATAAAGTTGGTAAGGGACGAGGTTCTTTCGGGAAGTTTAACGTTGAAGTTTGTTTTGAAAAGGCGGTTAATGAGGGGTCTCGGTGTTTCTGGCTGATGCGTGTTGCGGAAGTTTTGCATAATAGGATGATGCTGAACGGATGGACTAAGTTTGCCGAATGTCTTCGTATATTTGCATCATTCAGGATACTTGCCGGATGTCACTGGCTAAACATTTCACAGGGAATTTCATGAAATGGGATTAAATTGTTTTTTTTTGAAAGGCGTCTTGATCATTCCAAAATGATGTAATATCGAGTTTTGTTTATCATATATTATGTGGATGGTAGTTATGCATGCGATGAAAATCGAACGTCTTTTGTTCTCAAAGATACAGAAAAGGTGATTTTGATGCCTTTTCTTGTTGTATAAACATATACTCGGTACACTCAGTGAGGCTGGAAGACTCTCATCACATTTTCCACAGCCCTGTTGGTCATCTATAGCAGCCTAAATGTTTGCGTGCGTTGCCTTTGCGTGCGTTACCTTTGCGTGCGTTACCTTTGCGTGCGTTGCCTTTGCGTTTATTTGTCTCACTTACTACTCCCTTCCGAGCTTTATCAACGTAATTGGCCAGACAGCGAGCGGCGTTTGAAGGAAAGTTATATATCCTGCTCACCGAGTTGTACGTTGATACGGATATTTATTGTCTGTGTAAATTCCAATTTAAGTTCCAGTTTATATAAGGGGAGGAGGAGTGTAAGCTCTTGAAATGTCGCTGAATATTGCATTCTTCTCCGGTTAATTTTCAAAGGCATTTTTATTTCCGGTGTATGAATTAACCGTTATTTAATTCATCGTAATTGTCTTTTCTTTATTCTTCGGAGATAGTGTCGTCAGTCGACACTGATATCTCGAAAGAGAGAGAGAGAGAGAGAGAGAGAGAGAGAGAGAGAGAGAGAGAGAGAGAGAGAGAGAGAGAGAGCATTAAAAAGGGGGACGATAATAGAGGAAGAGGAATCGAGCTCAAACGAATGGCATTAAATGTGATGGAATAAATACATTTGATATGCGAACAGAAAGGGTATTAAGCGAATGAAACCAAGCGATAATGGTAAACGATTATGTGCGGAGGTGGAGAGGAATTCCATTTACAATAAATAGATATTATCAAGTGAAGTGGAGTCGGAGGCAGGAAACAACTTTAAACGGGTGAATGTGTATATCTTTCGTCATTACTTGCAAGATGTAAGGTGTCCATGATTAAGATTGAGGTGGTGGCGTATCCCCCTAGTAGTTAGTCAATTGTGGTGTGCTGCAGCTAAGGTGCAGAAAGACGTGAGGCTAGCAGTCTCATTCCATTGCTTGCTGTGGACCTGAGGGTTATCATTCTCTGGAGCCCTGTAAGAGGAACGGGAAAATATTCCTTATATGTATGTGTATAAAAAATATTATATATATATGTGTGTATATATATATATATATATATATATATATATATATATATATATATATGTGTGTATATATATATATATATATATATATATATATATATATATATATATATATCTATTTATATATATATATAAATAATGTATGTATGTATGTATGTATGTACGTGTGTGTGTGTGAATGTATTTAATTTCGGTTAAGGCCCAGAACTATAGCAACATTGGTTCTCTAGAGTAGAGGATCTCCCATTTTTCCGGGAAACTCGACTAAAGTTTTTGCTCTTCCTTGAGATGACTTGCGTCAGAGTTTTTCCTTTTGAACGATCAACCTGATTTTTGATTTCTGAGAAGAAATTATGTTTGAACAGAACCAGTGTATGACTTCTGAGGAATTAATAAAGTACACGTGGACCTGTCAGATTTAATTTAGATTGTTTGTGAAGCTTCTACATCGGAAGTGATAGATTTGACATATCTTTTCTCCTTTCTTTATTTTACCGAATTAAGTTGGGTAATAAAGTCATGTCTTCGCTGGAGAATCCACCGACAGAAACATGTTCATTACATATTCGAATAGATATAATTGTACCCATACTTGCGCATGCGCAAACACATACCTACATACAACATATGTGTGTATTTATGTATTTAGCCTGCTACAGGCGATTGTATTCAAATATATAATTTATTTGTAATTTCGGACAATGGTCTATTTCGGAAATTTACTCATTTTATCCATACAGTATTTAGGTACAACACTGTACACATGGGAACATACACATGTGCACTGTAAAGAGCACAATACTGTTTTATCCAGTTACCCTAATGACAATATATTGTTTGACTGACGATTCGTGTTTATTGATAAATTGGAATGATGAATCTTTTATAAAACGGAATGTTTAACCCTGGGTTCGATCCGAGGTTGCGCCGAAAAGCATTCCCCAGTTGTTCTGACATCTCTCGGGTACTTTGGATAAGTTGGCGAAATTTGATGGCAGAGGATTTTGAGAGATCGTTTCATTCGTATGTTTGTTTGTGACATGCGCATCCAAAGCACATTCACACCTTTGTTATGACTTCACAAACCCATGGAATCTCAGATACTTATACCTCGCTGCCGCATTCAGAACTTGTTCATTTTCGTGTTTACTAACATCAGATCATTCTGTATTATTGAAAGGGTACCTCGACATTTATATAATCGCCGATAAAAAGCAAGTCCTAGAGAGAGAGAGAGAGAGAGAGAGAGAGAGAGAGAGAGAGAGAGAGAGAGAGAGAGAGAGAGATATTACATTTACTTTTGAACACAAACATTATCTGAACAATTTTGCTCAAGAGTAGGCCATCGGCTTTTAAACATTAACTCTTAAGTAAATTAAAATTGAGCAAAGCTCTTGCGCGCGCGCGCACACACGCAGAGAGAGAGAGAGAGAGAGAGAGAGAGAGAGAGAGAGAGAGAGAGAGAGAGAGACACTACCCGTTAGCATTCTGGACATTTTTCTTTCAATAAAATCTTTGAGAAGTGAAGAGCGTCATTTTGTCTGAAGGCAGTCGAAATGAAATGAACGTATTTGACCAAACGTGAGTTTTTTCAAGTAACGACTGCTTTGGTTTCTCTGCTAACGCGTGGTCACGGTTTTGATTTCAGTTGAGCATTTTCTTTGTAGCTATTATAGCGAGTTATTTGGCTGAAATAATCTCTGAAAAGATAATGATTACGAAGGAGTGTATGTTCTATATTTAAATCGTATTTTACAATTTTGGGCCCAGCCACGGGAGTAATTGATAAAATATTGATTAATAATTTTTTTTATTGCATTGGAGTGCTGTTAATGTGTTCTTAGGAAATGCCATGCTAAGAAAGAAATGTACTAATTTTGCTTTATTGAAAGGCATCATAGCATGTGCGGTTACCCATGTTAACAATATTTATAATTACCCTATAAATGTATATCGTGCATTGCTAATAGTAATATAAAGGGTGCATTTCTTCGATGTGCAGTAAAGGTAACCACTTATTTCTTTTCGTTTAAGCGACAAAAATAAACAAAGTCGATCCCAGTGCTTTATGATTTAAATGGATTCTCTGTATTATTTCCTGCTGGCTCCTCATATACAAACTTATTTATTTTTTTGAGTCAGTGGTAATCTATTAATATATAATTTTGATGCAGTTGTAATCTGTTAATATTTTTGATGCAGTAGTAATCTGTTAGTGTATTTACCTGGGTTTCTGCTATTAAATTCCCTCGTGTTGATTTCAAGGTATAAAGAATTGAACATTAGTGACTTCCATGGAGTGATACTATCTCTTAAACGTTTTTTCCTCTCAGGTTTTGGCCTCAACCTCTCAGCCGTCCAGGGCCGGGCGTCGGCTTCGGCCAAATCGGTGGGTTCCTTCTTCTCAACCGCCTTCAGCAAGGCCGGCGCCAGCGTCAAGGAGGCTGGCTCCAAAATCAAGGAATCCGTTGAGAAAAACGTGAGTGTTACCTGGATTTTAATTTTGCTGTTATAAAGTTTGATGTACGTTCGTCACATTGCTTTTGATTATGACTGTGGGAACCCGTTTAGAAGTCATTGCTAAATTCGTATTTACGTAATGTTCCCTCTCAAGTGACGGATAGTGTATGAATTTTTAATTTTGAATATAGGAACCCGTTGAAAGAGTTTTCTTTTTTTCAAAATTTGCGGCTTGAACTTTATCCTTTTTAACATGTGGTTCTGGTAATTCCAAGATTTTCCTCCGTTTATTATTTTTTGTGTGTTTTTTTGCAGTGAGTGTATGAAATGTAGATGCTTCTTCCAGGAAATGTAGGAAATCACTAGAAGAGATTATAGTTTGTGCAGATTTATATATATACAGTATATATATATATATATATATATATATATATATATATATATATATATATATATATATATATATATATACATACATACAGCATATATATATATATATATAATATATATATATATATATATATATATATATATATATATATATATATATATATATATATATATATATATATATATATATATATATATATATATATATATATATATATATATATATATATATATATATATATATACATATATATATGCGTGTGCGTGGAAGTTATATTTATCGTTTTATACTTGACAGATCAGTTCCTGAGTGAAAGACCTTTGTTCTACTTTAAATTTAGTTACTTGCAAGTGCTTTCAGTAATGGGCCGGGGTATTTGTTGTTAAATCCTTTCGTATGTGCATTGACTAAAAATGGCTTACGTACGACCCACGCTCATTTTGAGAACTAAGAAAATGAAATATGAAGGACAGTTCCCATAGAATTTTCACATTTCCACCCCTTTCTTTTCAGTTGGTGTATTTATAGGCAATTTAGGTATATACATATTTATGTAATTGTTTGTTAATGTTTCATTGTTACAATTAGCAGGGAAAAAGTTTCTCTCCATAGGTGTGTGAAATGGTATTTTTAAAATAGGTTTAGGCGTGGATACATTTTTATCCAGTATCTTGTGTTACTGGACAGGTCATTTGAATAAAAAGGTTTTTACTGTAAATGCTGTCGTAATGAATAACCTCCATTTCTTACACTGTGTGTGCAGCACATCACGATTTGTATTTTAGCTAAGGATTTTTTTTATACAAAGTCCAGTGGAATCTTTATCTAGCTCAGAACTGGGAAGAGGAAAATAAGGAAGAAGGAAGAAAAAGAAATGGGACCTAACCTTGTAGTTTATAGGAAGCGACAGATGTGCCTATTATAATATTGTCTCTTCTTGGAAAAGAATATTGCGCTTATTTACAAAGCACTGATGTTGGCTTTCCGTTTTTTTTATTACTCATTTTTTTCCTAGTGAGTTAATTGAAAATGTAATAAATTTGCTTTTAATCATATTTCAGTTGTCGGGTTTATTGTTTTTGAAAGGTCAGGAGCAACAGTATTTAGTAATACATCTTTAGCTTTTGAATTCCTTAGCTTGTTTTGTTGGTTTAGAGTAACGGGTCTTGTACCGTTGTGCACCCTTGTCCAAACACTTGTCAGGTGTTCGAGTGGAAAAGAGGCCTTATTTGGATCTCTGAACTTGTCAGACCAACAGAAACTATTTTGATCTGTCTAGTTCTTAACAGAATTATCAGTTAGTTGTGTACAGTGGTTTTAATGAAATGAGATTTTTATTTTATTTTTAAGTTATTGGATGGTTGTTTCGAAATGCTTAATGCGTGCGTGAAACTTATTGGTAAAATAATTCATTTGTATTTTTATTTTCGGCTAAAATCCGGAAAGGGGGAAGATGATAACCGTGAAAGTAGAGCAGTTTATCATTATGCGAGAAAACCTGTCTCTAAAGTACTCTCATACGAGGAGGAGTCTGTTTTTTTAAAGATGCGAGTGACGACTCATATTGGATTGGAGAAGAAATTCCTCACTAGCGGATATATTGTTTTATTTATCGATTTTTTATTAAAAATCGACGATCTTTCAATAAAAGAAAGAACACTGGATGTAATGGCCTGTTCATTTAAAAAAATACAATTCAATTTCCAGTTTTAAGGCTATGAACAGAATTTTTGGTTTCAATGGAATGGTCCAAGACAATCTGAAATAATCTATTTTTGCAGAGTGGAAATTAACGAAGACAAATTTTTTTGTCAATTTTACAGTGGAACCGTCACCAATACCGTCTTTTTATAAGTTTTTTCCCATTTGATTATTTCCTTTGTATCATTTGAAGTGGTTTTTGCAGAGAAGACTCGTTTGACGAGGATAATAGATAATGCAATTTTCCTGGGAGCCATAATTTAGCAAAGTCTCTCGTTAATGGCTTTGGTTGGATTAGATTACGAAGCTTTTAAATATTTTCGAAGGACATAGGTTGAAAATATTACGAATTCTCAAGAATGAAGTATTTTTATATACTCGAATTTTTTTCTTCAATACCAGAAAATTAAATATTTGTTAGCGTGGTTCTGTTTACATGCACCAGTATAATACCGGAAGCTTGTTACTGCCGATTTTGACATTTTGTCGCCCTTTTTTTTTTATACTGTAAACATGACAGAAAACCCTACTCATTACTTTGATTTGATTTCTATTTATTTATTCATTCGTTTTTTGCAAGCTATACTCATCATACTCCTTTTCCCCTTTCGATGGGATTGCTTCGAAAGGATGGAGCCTCCCGTGGTTTCTCAGTAGGTTTTCAGGGATGGAGTTGCTCTACCCCAGAAGTGCTGGTGGTATTTTACAGGCCGGTCGACTGGTAGGCGGTAGGCCGAGTGCGAACCTTTGACCCTGCAACGGAATGCAAGCGCTGCACGACTCGGCATGTGTGATATCACTTACTTTTTTTTTTTTTATGTCATTGACCAAAAATGATAATCGCTGTTGACATCGCCATTGGTCAGTTTTTAAGTGAATGCAAAATGACATTGCTTTCTCCCGGCGTAATTGCAGGCCATTATCTTCAATATCGAGCGTAATTGGCCATAAGCTATCCTGTTTCTGCAACCCCATTTAATTAGCTTCGCCTCATATCCGTGCCAGATGACTTTGTGTATGGGCTTGGGCTCGAGCGCTTAATTCAAATGCTGCTGCAAAATATTGCTCTCATGCATTTGATTTTTGTATGTCTCAATTCCCAATCCGTTTGGTAAAGTTGGAGGGAGGTTAGGTATCCACTCATGTGTGTGTGTTTGCGTGCGTGTGTGTGTGTTTGCGTGTATGTGTGTTTGCTTGTTTGTGTGTGTTTGCGTGGGAAAGGGGCCTGTGTACAATTGGGTGGTTTGATTTTCGCAGAATATCTCAAGAATGGGTGGACAGAATTTGATGAAATTCGTTAGAAGAGGGTATCTTGTGAACAGTTGAACATTATTTGACGAAATTTGCCAGATATATTCATTAGGTGACCATCCCAAAATGTGTAACCTTAGGGAGAAATAAGCCAAGAATTTAGGTGTTGGCTCACATTGTTAGGGAACGCCTTCGAGGGTGATAGGCTTAATGACCATTTTCTTTCGTTCTACACCTGTTGACTGTTTCAACGAAATCATATAGAAAGAAGCAACAAGTGGATGAACTTTCAATTCTTTTAAAGCTGGTATTGAATCGATTGTATTTATTTGATACTTTCGGTCAGTCTTGAGTGAAGTGTACTACCTTTGAGCTGTTAGCTACTATGATGCTGTAAGCTTATTTTTCGCTTCAGTAATGCTAATAATGGATCAGGAACATGATAGAATGATAGCTTTAAAATTTCTCTCTCTCTCTCTCTCTCTCTCTCTCTCTCTCTCTCTCTCTCTCTCTCTCTCTCTCTCTCTCTCTCCTCGTAGTGCAGTGAGTTCCCGTGCCTTTGACAACGGACGAAGAGGGAGCGGTAGCTTTAAAATTTTCTCTCTCTCTCTCTCTCTCTCTCTCTCTCTCTCTCTCTCTCTCTCTCTCTCTCTCTCTCGTAGTGCAATAAGTTTCCGTGCCTTTGACAACGGACGAAGAGGGAACGGTAGCTTTAAAATCTCTCTCTCTCTCTCTCTCTCTCTCTCTCTCTCTCTCTCTCTCTCTCTCTCTCTCTCTGTCGTAGTGCAATAAGTTTCCGTGCTTTTCACAACGGACGGAAAGGGAACGGTATGACTGTATTTTTTTTTTAAACAATCCAGTATACCTCTTATGATCTAAGCAGGGAATTAAGTACCTGGTTGCCAGTCGCCTCTTGTGGTAATAACTCAGAGAGAGAGAGAGAGAGAGAGAGAGAGAGAGAGAGAGAGAGAGAGAGAGAGAGAGATTGTTGAGTAATCCACAAAAGTATATCGTCATGTAATTCGAAAAAGGATAGCCTCGACGTATTTAACATCTCGGGTGTTTACTTGTTTTGGAACGTAAACACATTTTATTACAGTGGATGAACTTCCTTCTTAATCCCACTGTGGGATTAAGGCGTGGCACAAGCGAGCTGGTTACGTATATCATGTCATACTTACTTATAAAATTAGGTAAGTAAATACACGGAATGGATGTATTTACTTTTGCCTTAGAGCTATCTCGGGCGGATGTGCGCTAACATCCGGGCACACACTGGATTGCTGTTGTTAAAAGATGTTGAGGCCACCTAGGTAGAAAAAAAATTCCATAGTACTTTTGTTAACTTGAGTAGTGAATTATATACCTGGCATTCATTGGGATTCAGTTGGTCGCAGCCAGGGTGCGGAAAGGCATGGGTCTTGCAGCTTCATCCCAACTCAGAATATTTCTTGAGAACCATAGGCCAAGTAAAAATTCATCGACGCACACACATATATAATATATACACACACACACGCATATGTATGTATGTATATATATATATATATATATATATATATATGTTTGTATGTGTGTGCGTTCCTATATATGTATAGATATCGTAGTATACAAGAATGAAGGCGGCACGCGTTTGTACTTATACACCGTTTGAACTGCCTGTTCTCATTCATACGCGTGTATCTGTTGGCGAAGGGCATTATGTATTGGACGAAGGCATTCGTATCGTAATAGGATGAAAGGCTTAAAGCCACAAGCTAAAGAAATGGAATTCCCGAAAGGCAACGAATGGGAGCCATTTGTAAACCGGAGGGCGCAAATGCAAAGGCACTAATCGCTTGTTCCGGGGATGGGCGACCGAGCAAATGGAAGAAGCAGAGAAGAACGAGGGTGGTTTAGCCAGAGGTCGGGGGAGGAAAAAAAACCTCTCCGTGATAAATGAGAGGCATATGCACCGAGGGGAGGAATTGCTCGAGTTGCTTCGAATTAGAAAAACGAGGAATGGGGTTTAGATAGATACGGATAGCGTGTTTTATTTTGTGATGCTTCTCGGTATTTTGTCATTAATAAGAGGTTATAAGATAATGCTGAAAGAGAAGTAAGTGAAGCTTGTTTCCTGGATAACTGCAGGCGGTATGAATTTCTGCACAGAGAAATTTCCTTTTTGGGACGAAGTAATTTATTCTTTTGCGGATGTTAAAGAGCATTAACATATATGTTCTCTTAATAGAGTTTGTTCCAACCTTGGTGGCAAGTTCCTCTCTCTATTTTTATTAGTTTCAGGTTATTGCTTTTTATTTATTTATTTATTTTATTTATTTATTTATTTATTTTTTGCTTAAGAAAGTTTAAGTCTTTTGGAGAGTAATTTATAGCTGAGTGTTTAACATTGATTTGAGAAAAGTACGAAAGGTTTTTGTGTTATAGATAACTTTGGAAACAGAAGTACAGGTTCTTTCATTTTGAAAGGGAAAACAGGATGATTAATATTTCGTTTGTAATGATAATTAGGAGCTAAATAGAATAAAGCAGTTGTATATATACAAACTAGTCTAATGATAAGTTTCCTTTTTTCGTTTGAAGACGCAGTAATTAGCTTCGGGTTTTAGATGTTCCAGTAATAAAGTTTCTAGGAAAAGTAAGTAATTCCTGAAGATCTTTTGGTGCACGGAACACTTCCCGCACTGAGTCAGCTCGAAAGATGGATGAGGCACCAGCTTGTGGGATACTAAATATCTCATCCAGAGGCTTGCCTGTGGAATTCCAGAAGGGAAACTTTCCTTTAAAGTAAATATATTGAACTTGATATTATCCTGTAATTGATATTCGGCGATTGTTTCTTTTTCTTCTTCTTTTCAAGTTTTCTATTGAAACAGAAGTTTTTATACAAGGTCTCAAAGACGTAGTTTCTTTTCAGAATTATGTTTCAGTTACTAAAAGTTTCAAGGATTGAGGCATTTCGTCAGTAAGTCCTTGTACTGGTAATGATGAATTATGTATTTCATTTTAATCAAGGAGATTTTTCTTGTTCCACTTGAAGTCGTCATTAACATTTTTTACCTCTTTTTATTAACAAGTATTGTTGAAGATAATGTATTAAATTTTTTATCATTAGTTTCTCTCTCCTCTTCTAGACTGGTAGCCTCTCTCTCTCTCTCTCTCTCTCTCTCTCTCTCTCTCTCTCTCTCTCTCTCTCTCTCTCTCTCTCTCTGTTGTTCCTACTTGTAACTTGAGAGCCTCCATAACAAAGTCTTATGTACCCTGAGGAGCAGCGGCAACATTATGTAAATTACTTTAGCAACGAGTGTTTTGTTGTTCCGTTACAGTTTTTGTATTATTACTGGTTACACAAATATCAAATACCAGACGTCTTCAGAATACAGGTCTGTTTCTGGCATTTGAACAGATGAACTGAATTTTCCTCCTTTTGATTTTTATAACGCCTTCAATGTTAAGTGTTAATTCAGATTCATATTGAGCGATTCGTAGCTCCAGCATCACGAACTTTATTTATTCATCTTATTTATGTGCCTTTTACATCGTCGCTGAATTATAAGTTATGCTTAATATGGAAGTAATTATGCATTGCCGCCGTACCCCGTTGAGGGACTTTTGTAACGGCAGAAAATACATTTGGTTCCTTTTCCAGGAAATAGTTGGATTTCGTGAGCAATATTATTGCGGAAGGAGACCGAAAAATGTTTTAAAATTGCCTCACGGCGTCTGCTTGAGATTTAATTAAAAAGATATTGAAACGCAACGGCGAGCTTCAGGACATGAACTCACACACACACACACACACACACACACACTGCGCTTGCACGCATACAGAAGCCTACACATTAGCCTTATTCAGAGAGAGAGAGAGAGAGAGAGAGAGAGAGAGAGAGAGAGAGAGAGAGAGAGAGAGAGAAATAAAATCCAATGAAGGCTAGAGCGCAGAGTAAAGTGGTAACACTTACAAAAATACAGCACAAATATAAGGCCGATCCACAGAGAGAGAGAGAGAGAGAGAGAGAGAGAGAGAGAGAGAGAAATTGTTGTGCAAGTTTTTAAGCAGAATGAAAAGGGGACCGGGGGACTGTCAACAGTTTACCAGCCAAAGAATTGGAACAGATGAAATTTTCGCAAGGAATAGGAAGACAACGAGTCAAATCAGGTTATCTTATCTGGAGCCCAGAAAACACTGGCCAACTGTCTGACCACTCACAGATTAAACGCAATAGAAACTAGGTAATGGAAGAAGGGAATATAAGGTTTAGTTGAAGAAGGGAATATAAGGTTTAGTTGCTGGTGAATTAATGGTATTAGGAACAAAATTTAAAAGGAAAGTGAATAACAACAAATAAAAAAAAAAAAAAAAATTGGAACAATTATAAATCAACGAGTTCATTTCTTTATTCAGTGCGTTCAATCTGTTTAAAGTTGCTGATATTTTGTTTAGCGCATGATATCGTGTGGAAGAAAAGAACGCTGTCGCTATTTTGCATAAATAACAATTGATAACGAACTTAATGATGTTTAAGAACTAGAAAATATCAGGGCAACGCCACTCTTTCCACGTGGATATTGGGACTGACGTATACAGTTTGTCTCATTTTGCTGAACTAAATTAAGTTCTTTCAGTTCAGTAGAAATCATGTGTGAATGTATAGAAGAAAAATAAAGCAATTGTTATGTTTTTACTGTAGAGTCCGATGGGGCAGGCATCCTGATGCCCATTTATAGCCTAGATTTCATGGCAACATGTAAAAGAACGTGGAAAAAGTGTAGGGGATTTCAACCTTAAGAGGAGGAGTTCCACAAACTTGTCTCGGCAGGTAGGCTGAGTCCGGATGTCTACACCAGTCGTCTTCTTCCCTTTAACACCATCCACACTTGGCTGGGAGCAAGGGCCCTTGCTTGGATAAGGCCAACTTCGGTTAAACCAATCAACCGAACAGGATGAATTCATTCTTCCATTCGAGAAATCTGACGCGTGACAGGAGTGGTTAAGAGAAATATATATGTGTGGAAGTATTTCCGAGCGAAGGAAATTCGCAGTTGAAACCGCGGATGATTACTTTTGAATGTCTACACGACAAATACCTGTCAGTGCTTTTGAGGGAAATGGCGATGGGAAAAATCCGTGAAAGGTAAAGTGAACGGCCTGTGAGTAGGATTGGATTTTTGTTCCTTTTTTTTTTGAGGAGGACAATAATTTTATTCGTGTAATAACTGTGAATGTGGATTTGGCTTTGAGAGAGAGACAGAGAGAGATGAGTTTCAGTTTCGATAGTTACCTAAGGGCTCAAGGAATCCAGTTCTACATTGCATCTTCCCGTAGTCATCAAAGTCCGTGGCTTTCGCAGAGTACTTAGGCTGTTACAGGTACCTCAAACACCTGTTCATGGATGATCTAAGAGTTTCTAAGCGTCTGTTTGAATATTTTATAGTTAAATGGACAATCATAGATTTTATTTTTGACTAAGAACATTGTCATCTTTTTTTGTCTCATTAAATCTGCTAACAAGTTAAATATTTAGATCTTTTTCAATGTGTATGAGAATAAATGGTTTTTAAAAATATTTTTCAAGTGTAGAGGCAAGTAGCTTTGGCAGTCTCATGCCTTTTTTTATCCAAATCCGATGTTGAAAAGGAAAAAGGGTAAGTCCAGTTCTCAGTAGATTAACCTGGAAAGCTAGGAGATATAAAATTGCCACGAATTAATTGACAAAACGCTGCTAAAAGCATATAAAACAACGCTGGTGATACCGGGGTAAATGCGCTTTCATATTTTATCAATTTCGAAATGAACTCGAATGCCCGAGTGAAAAGTTAGAGGTGGAGATATTGCAGAACGAAAGAAAATTGCAGTTGAAACCAGGGACGATTACTTTTTAATGCCCGCTGCAAACGCCTGTCAATGCTTGTGAAAGAAGCGAGGAGGAAGGGAAAAGTCTGAAAAGGCTGAGAGGGAATCACGCAGGTGAAGCGAACGACAAACGGCAGGCGAGATTTTTACTCTTCTTGGCCTCGGAGAGAGAGAGAGAGAGAGAGAGAGAGAGAGAGAGAGAGAGAGGGGGGAATTTTTATTTGTTGAATCTGATGATTTATGACAGGCTGCAAGTGTGGACGGTGTCGTAAAACATTCCTGGAGACAAGGTTCTCAGACAAAAACGTTTCATAAAGTTTAGGTTTGCCCCAAGAAGGCCGTCGTAATCTTCGAAGATAGATGGATGAGAGTTCAGCCAAGGGAAATCTGACTGCAGTCTTGAAGGATGAAGTCCCCCACTTTTTATTTTTATTCCATTTTTTGTTTGCTTAGTCGTTGACGAAGAAGACTTGTTACATTTTTTTCATGTTTTATTTCTTCCGATGTGGAATGCATCAAGATCCAGTGATTGTTAGTGTTACAAAATATTAAATTGAAAAATTGGTTTGGTTCTAAATTATTTCGTAGTGTTGCAAAATATTAAATTAAAAAATTGCTGTGGTTTTAAAATTATTTCGTCAGTCTTCGGATGCAGAATAAACGATAGAGCTTTGCACACCAGTGTCACAGCGTCTATCGTCCGCGACCAACTGTTGGGGGTGGTAGTGCCGTCAGTGCTCCCCACTAGGTGCACTGTAGGCGTTACTGAAGGTTCTTTGCAGCGTCCCTTCGGCCCTTAGCTAGCCCCATTCATTCCTTTTACTATACCTCCGTTCATAACCTCTTTCTTCCATCTTTCTTTCCACCCTGTCCTAACAGTTGTTTCGACATTATTTTCAATGCTGAATGGCCTCATAGGTCCCTGCGCTTGTCGTTTGGCCTAAATTTTAAATTCCATTTCCAATTGTCAGCGTCTGGTGTAGGATATATTTACCAGCTAGTGATGTACAATAGGTGTCAATATACTATTACATTTGTAAAATCCGTCCATCCCTTTTCCCTTGAATAGAACCGCGGCCCACCACAAACTCAGCAAACCCATCACGCTCGTCACTGAATGTAGTTATTACTTCTGCTAACGAAGTTGGATTCAAGTCACGTATTCGCCCATTGATGTTTGTTCGTTTGTCCTTCTGCAAGATATCTCAGAAGTTTTGTATACGGAGTGTGATGAAGTTTTGTGAAAGGGTATGCTTTGGGCAAGGGAAGAATCGATTAGATTTTATGAAGTTTGTAGATCCGGGTCTGGTTTTTTTTTTCGTGGGGGTAGGGGGATGGGGCCTGTCTCGGGGAGGGGAAGTAAGCACTCCCTTCATCGGTGTAGATTTAACACAGCATTCAGGAGGCAAGCTTTACGGTGACCAGTGTTGAAATATTTCAACTGTAATTATGACCGTTTAAATATAATTCCCATGTATTGTGCTTGGTTATTCGGACACTCTAGGCAGGAAAGTTAAGTTTTTAAAAGGTTAGAGTACGCTTCACGTTTTCTCCTCTGTGCTTCCAAAAAGAGGGACTTGCCACAGGTTATGACTTGACTTCAAAAGCAGTGGTTGTCCATTTGCTCCGCTATTGTGCGACACCGCCTTTAAACTTGCCCTAAGTATTTAATGAGCTGCTGGTTAAAGCTGCGTGTGTATGTACTTGAGGTTTACATTATATACATTATTCAGTCTCTCCATCATTCTCTGTGAAGGTGATTTCAAAGGCTTAAACAAAATGAAAATTGGTTTTAATCTTTTCATTTTTGCGGGAAGAGTCGGTATTTCTCTGTCCAGGTCTACAGATATTATCCTGTACTTCTTTCTGAACTAAGATTATTTCTTTCGGCATTTACACACACACACACATACACTTATAGATATATACTATACGTACACACACACACACACACATATATATATATATATATATATATATATATATATATATATATATATATATATATATTGATAATTTGCTAGGGTTCAATTTTATTCTTGTACACCCTGTCATTGTACTGTGGTCTTTCCTTTTAACCTTGTCATTACTGATTGGTCGATTGTTTAAATGTTTCATAGTAACACTGTTGAATTTGGTTGATAAAAAACATCCGTCGAGAATTTATAGGGAGAGTTACTGTGCTGATTTTACCTTGTATGTATTTAGAAATTTTCTGAATTTTGCCTATTCTCATATATCTGTAGAGCCATAGAAAGTAATTGTTACTTCATTATGTAATAAATTTCTGCTCCCACAATAAGAAATTAGTCTGGTTAAAATGACTGGAATTCATCCTTTAATTTCTGACCAAATTACCACCAGCAACCTTATCTCCCCCATCGTGCTGATTGCGTTGCAATTCACCCTTTTCCGCCGAGCCCCCCTTCACCAGACTTCAGAGATGTTGATGGTCGTAAGTTTCCCTTCAATTTTGGCGTTTGCCCTATCATTCCCCAGGCAGAGGGGACGTTTGTGCTTAAAGACACGCGGTATATATGACCCAAATTACCCTCGTCTGCTCTGCAGGAACTGGGTAATGGGTCAGGCCGTCGCTCTTTCTACCTCGGCCAACAAGGTATGTTTTTGTCAGTGTGTGTGTTTCTGCATCAGCGGGATGTCTGTATAAGGGATGAATGGATTTTGCTGAATGTGGGGGAGTGCATTCATTGAGTGGTCCCCTCCAGGTGAATAACTCTTGGTTGTCGTCGTTGAAGAATTGAGTGATTAATACTCGTGGAAATGAATTGAGTGATTTATTATTGTGGAAACCCTCTCGTTTTTAATTACTCCTGCCTTTTAAATTTTGAGTTGCTCCTACCTTTTAAATCTTTAATTTCTCTTACCTTTTAAACGGAGGTTTAATAAAAAAAAAAAAAGGAAATCAAGAATCCATTCAAAGTGGAATCAGTAACTTTTGAGTTTCATGTTAATTACCTCCGTCAGCAAAATCATGTTGAAGTTATGTCTTTTCTTGTCATGGAAGACTTCTTCAGGATCTCGCCATCGAATGGTTTTGGATGTACAGAGATGGCGTATACAGGGACTGACATTATTTGATATATGCTGTCTGCTGAGTTTTCATTTTAGCCCTACTTTATTCCATTATAATGATTTACTTTGAGAGAAGTGGAAGAGTAGATTATAATGGGCATATCCTCGTTGGAAATAGATACTGGACGATGTAACAGAAATTAGTAGATATGGTTAGATTTGTGCTGAGGCTTAGTTCGTAATAGTGGAATTTTAACTAGGAAAATTTTTAAGAAGTGAAGTATGATTTACCAAAAGGCTTTGTCATATTTTTCTCAACGGAATTTTGTAGTAAGTTCTGTTCGTTACCTCTCGAAAATGAATAATTTTAGTTATGTGGTAATATTTTTTTTATGCCAAATCTTTGTTTTATCCTATGTAATTAGTCTGAAACGAAAACAAATGCTATTAGCGATTTTCTTTTCCTCTTCAGGTGGCAACTGAAAAATATTTTATATAGAAGGGAAAAGGTTTGATAACTGTGTTAATGTTATTGCTTTATGCCGCTTTCTTTCACATTAATGAAATCTTAAGAACTCATTATGTGACCAGATGTGTTGTATTGAAGAGCGTTCCTATGCCCCCTTTTTGCTAAGACCTACTCGTCCTGAAGATTATCCTTGCGACGTGATGACCTCTCATGGTGTGATGCCATTTAGGTAAATCATTGTAATCATCAACCGTTTGTTTTGTAAGATACAAGTAGTTGTGTCTATCGTATAAAAATTCCAAGTTAACGTCGTAAGTTTCTAGCATACAGTCCAGGTATAAATCACCAGGGAATTGGGCTCCCCTCAGGTTTCAATCTCCGTACGAGGCAGCTGTCTAACATCCTGTGACGGGTCGTTGGAGGTCATTTTTTCCGTGTAGAAGACCCTTTACTGGTCTGCTATGGGTTTCTCTTGTGTTCCGAAGAGTTTAATCACCCTTCACCTGAAATATTGAAATGGTAAAGGTGCCGGGGAGGGAAGTTCAGAACCAATCTCTATCTCTCTCTCAAGTCACCAAAGTCGCTAAAGATAAACATTCCCGTAATAACTTTAGTTTTCTAAGACATCTTCAAGTCCTGTTGGAAATTTCCTAGAATACTTGTATGAGTATGTGTTGTATAGATGAAGACATCATTCCTGAAGGAGGACATGAAAGAAATAAACAGAATGTCATCAAGAAATGCTGTCAGTTACCATGCCAAGGTCAGATTATTTACGAGACGTTTATGATCAGAATAAGGGGCATTCCCGTTCCTTTGCAACACGAATACCTTTGGGAAGCCTAAGATAGGAATGCGCAACAAAGGGAAGTTTTCTCTCTCTCTCCTTCTCTTTCTCTGGAATGCAGCCATCTTGTTAGTGTCACATTTCTTCTGAAAGAGGAAGGAGGAAGATGAAACTTGCCTGAAGCAGAACTTCACCTTTGAAAATGCTGAAGCCTCGAGGCCAAATATTGAGATCGGTTTCACGGAAGCCTCTTCCGTTTGCAAATAATATTGGAAAACAAAAAGCTTATATTGGTTGATACTTGACCTTGCCCCTGGGGGATTTCGTATCAAAATAGTTGCGTTTTGAGTTTTGTGAAAATGTTTATATCAGATTTAAGGGATAATAAGGCATCGGAAAGACTTATTTCTTAGAATAAAATAGAAATGTTGAACATTTTCGCTGCAGGTTTCTGTAACTGGATTTTGGGACGTCTCTTTATTTGTTTGAGAAGACGCCGGAGTTTGAGGTTATGAAATCATCCTTAAACGGGAACCTTGACCTTGGCCAACAGAGTTGCTCGGGGGTGGGTTATTCACCCGTGTCTTTTTTTGTGTTTTTTTTTTCTCTTGGCTTGTCTTCAAGATTTCTATAAAAAAAAGTTAGTAAATGAGGTTTAAAGAAGGTTTAAAGAATCTTTATGTTGCTGGAAAGAGTTGATTGGAGTTTGAGTTGGATTCATATCTTGACGACGATCCAGGGGATATTGAGTTGGATTCACATCCGGGCGACGATCCAGGGGAGTTTGAGTTGGATTCACACCAGGACGACGATCCAGGACTTCCAATTTCAATTTTGAGTTGACTTCAGAAAATTGTTTCGCATTTTCTTTTTCTTAAGTAGCAGTGTACTGAAAGTTGATAGGATTGTAGCTTTCTTATGGGTTGTTTGGGCGTCAAAGCATCATGAGTTTAGTACTTTCTTATTAAAGGAGATGTTTCTCTAACGACCGCATTGAAATGTGATGGTTCGAGAGCAAAGGTTAAACCTTCCAGAGCTGAGTAAGAGAACATTTCAATTACGTGGTGTAAGTGACATAACAGTCAATCCCTTTATACATGATCTAGAGGCCGATGGAATCGGTAGTTTTATGCCCGTCAGTAGCATAAGCTTGAAGAAACGCAAGTAAAAGCAAGGTTCAAGTTAAAGGGAAACGGAAGAAGAAGAGAATTCTAAAGTTAGAATGATTTAGAGGAGTAAAAATTCTAAAGACTTCCAGAGTTTGAGTAAAGGAAAGAGAGAGTCACCGAACGGTGAAATCGTCTGATTATTGACCAGCTCGTCGCGACGCCATTTAACAAAAATAAGTAAATTCTTGTGGTAAAAAGACATTACTACTCTTATCGCAACAGTCCGGTTTGAAGCTACTGAACTAATGGTCGCAATATAGAAATCGAAATGTTAAGGTATTGGACCCCGTACGTGGGTAGTGCCGCCAGTGCTCCTCATGCGGTGCACTGTAGGCATTGCTTAAGGTTCTCTGCAGCGTGCCTTCGCCCGCTAGCTGTAAGCCCTTTCGTTCCTTTCATTGTACCTCCTTTCATATTCTCTTTCTTCCATCTGACTTTCCATCCTCTCCTAACAATTGATTCATAGTGCAACTGCTTTGAGGTTTTCCTCCTGTTACACCTTTCAAACCCTTCACTGTCAATTTCCGTTTCAGCGCTGAATGGCCTCATGGGTCTCGGTACTTGGCCTTTGCCTTAAATTCTATATTCATTTCAATTCAATTCAGTCAAGTATTGGAAATACGTTTTTAAAAAGCCTTTCTTTCACTGCGCCTCTGGAGCCACCGAAGAGTGAAGGACACCGGACCGTCTGTCTCGAAGCCAGCTGTTCATTAGTGAATCCGACGAAAGAAAGTTATGATTAAGATCTGCAGGGAACGACTGCGAGTCTTATCAACAGTGGCTCGCGAGTTAGTCGAGAACTTGCGCGATATGAGTCTTCTTAGCAGCATCTGTTATCCTCGACTTTCGAGTTCTGATCGCAGATTAATTAGAGATTTGTTTGCCAGCTTTGCGTGAGAAGGGCCCAATTATTCCTTTTGAGTAGATCGCGTCTGTCTGTTTGTTTATCGAATGGAAAGGGGAATGTTTGGAAAATATCTGCATGCATAAGGGAAAAAATGAATGTATGGGGTTCTTTTAACTTTTGCGTCATGTATATTTTCGGGAGCATTAAATATGCTTGGCATTCTAAAAGTGTGCTGCTGTAGTTAGTTATTATTTTTATTTTACATTTTTCTCCCATCAACTTTCCTTTAGATAAAAGTACAGTATTTATGTACATTTGAAATGAGTATTTTGTTATATATATATTTATATATAAAATATATATGTGTGGTTTATACATGTTTACATATACACACGTGTAAATATATATAGATTATGTGTGTATACCGGTGGTAGTGTTTGTGTGTGTGTATGTTATTTTCTGTAATAGGAGATGGCTCTGAAGAGTAACAGTACAACTGTCATTGCCACAATCATACTTTAAAATACACACACACTCACACACACATACATACATACATACATACATACATACATACATACATACATACATACATACATACATATAAGCAGTGTAGATTCACCTTTGTTCAAACCATTGCGCTTTGAGCCTTGGTGGGACCACAATAGCGGTCCATTATTATTATTAAAACAGTTTTACCATACTACAGGGCTTTTACAAAACCATACTTGGGAAAAAATGTTTAAACACCTTAAGAATAACAGGGCTACAGTTCTTGAAGATTATTATGCAGTCATGTTCATGTCGATTCAGTTTTTTTCCATACTGTAGGACTTAGGGCCAGAGGGTAAGGCCTTAGGCCTTAGGGATATCTATCTCGATCATGTACTTGTAATCACATCAAGGTGGCTCATTTTTATCGATTTTATTGACTCTCTCTCTCTCTCTCTCTCTCTCTCTCTCTCTCTCTCTCTCTCTCTCTCTCTCTCTCTCTCTCTCTCTCTTAGTGTTTTCACTATAGTTTTATTCAATTAAAACATTATTTATCTCGCCTCCAGGAGACATATTTTACGAATAGTGTTACAGTTTGGGGAGTCATCAACATTTTGTGAGCCTCCATATCTTTCAAATGGGCGTCATTGATGTTCAGCAGATTGGAATTCTGTCATGTTTAATTGGGTTACAGGGACTCATTACTAACGGTTTGGAGGGCGTCCGAACGTTTCTGTTGAAATATGTACACGGTGTGTGTGTGTGTGTGTGTGTGTGTGGTATGTATGCAGCATCCCATAAAGTTAATTTCGTACATGTATATTCTAGAATTGTTTCCTCTTTTTGCCGTATATTTGTTCAATGTTATTGCATGATAATCAGATTATGGCAAATATTCGTTGTTTATATGTTTTATATTTTATTCCCCTTCATGCTTTTATAATTCAAGCGAAATGTCATTACTCGCATGACATGGAACATGAAAATTTCCAATCTGATAAAACCGCCGTTGTCATAGCGCGGCAAAGCCTTTGGGGAAACCCTGTAGTAATTATAACGTATTTAAGGAAGCAGCGAGTGGGCATAGCATTTAATTATGTGAAGTAAAACGAGCGCTATGCAGTGCTTTTAACTGCAGAGCAGATACACAGCCGCTCCACGGAATTGTGCCCCAAGTGTATCCGGAAGCATGGAACGGGTAGTGGAAAAATAATGGAAGTGGCTGCTTGTTAATGGGTGCAAGTTGTGCCGCTTCCGGCCTTGTGTGGGGGGGGGGTGTCCATGTTTGTTTGTTTGTGCGTCTGCAAATGTACAGTAAGGTGCCTCTTTGAAGATACACTTCGTCAACGGTGTTGGATGGATGTTACGTGTCCCTTACGTCCGTGTTTGTTTGCTAAATGTTTACGGGCGGATTTCAGTGAAATTTTGTTGAGCTGTTCTCTGTGGGCTTAGGAGTTCATTAGAATTTGAAACAGATTTGGTAACTGGTTACAGTTACAGCTTTCTGTTTCGTTGGTGAAGGTATGCGCTGTCTAACTCGACCAACGCTTGTGCATATGTTTGTATTCAACTTGTATATAAACATGGATTGGAGCGCCTCGTGGAGTTCTTTTGTTTGTCTTCGTCTTTTATTCAAGAGCAAACACGTAAGTTGAGGCATCTAGGAAGACATTTTTATAATGACTTTTCACATATAATTTTGGGATTCTCTTCGGCAAGTCTCGAGATTCATGTTTCCTGGGCGTGTCTAAACTTGTTTTAACTCGTGTCAGGAGCCCCGGGCAAGAATACTTACTCTCGAAGTTTCAGCCAAATTGCCGTCTCTTATCTTGACATACTTTCAGAGTGTGTTTGTGTTTTCCCCCCCCTGTCCTCTATCTCCCTCTCCAGGACTAGAAAAAGAAAGACTGGAGTGTTTTTAATGATTTTGTTTTCTTTTAAGCGGATGGATCTTGTGTGCCAGTGCGCTCCCATAACCGTAATATAATTCTCTCTCTCTCTCTCTCTCTCTCTCTCTCTCTCTCTCTCTCTCTCTCTCTCTCTCTCTCTCTGTGTGTGCAGAAAATAAATTCTCTCTCTCTCTCTCTCTCTCTCTCTCTCTCTCTCTCTCTCTCTCTCTCTCTCTGCAGAAAATAAATCCACTTGACAGCACTATGAATAATTGTCAAGTCTCAATTATTGAGTTGATTTGTCGATCTCTCTCTCTCTCTCTCTCTCTCTCTCTCTCTCTCTCTCTCTCTCTCTCTCTCTCTCTCTCTCTCTTTCGTGTGTGTTTTCTGTCTGTTTGTCCGCTTGCCCGTCTGTGCGAGATAGAGATGTCTGTAGGCGTGTGACAGACATGTTACTTACCAAGTAACATATTTTTGTAGAACATCGAATATCTTGCGAGAATCTTGACAACACTTTTTTTTTTTGGCGTCTAGATGTTCTGACTATAAAAGGGCACGTGCTTTATACCTGGAACTGTAAACGACATTCTATATTTTGCGCCTTTCAGGAAAGATACTCGGTGAATGTTGCAAGGTAAACAGCTTTGTTGATTCCAGACCTTTCGGGGAAAATATTCCGTGAGAGTTGGGAGGTAAACTGCTCGGTAAATACTAAACATTTAGGGTTATGTTACGTCAAGAAGTGTTACATAAACTTGACGGGTTAAATTACAGTGAGGTATTTTACTTAACCTTAAAGGGTATAGTACACAGAGGTGTGGTATTAAACTTAAGGGGTATATTACATCGGGATGTAATACTGAGCCTTGACCGGTTATGTAACCCAGTTTGTAAGAGTTGCTTTTCATCCAGATTTGGTAAAGGTCTAAACCGGTGTGTGTGTGTTGTGGGGGTTGGGGGTGGGGGAGCCCTCATACATGCCCTTGAAACCTTTTACTCATTCGAGTATTATCATAATTTTTATTATTATTCAGAAGATGAACCCTATTCACATGGCACAAGCCCACCAAAGGGGCCATTGACCTAAAATTCAAGCTTTCAAAGAATAGGTGGTTCATTCGTAGGAATTGACGGAAGTTAATGGGAAACAAGAGGGGGAAGAATTCCAAAGATCGCCTACAATTTCTGTAAGGAAATGTGTGAATGCTTTGAGAATTGCCGACACGACGTTTCTTCAGAGAGTAGTGATATCAGCAGTGTGATAGTGATATTAATGATAAAAAATTCTCTCCGTTACCATAGCTACCAGTACTTTACCAAGTTCTCTGAATTCAACACTATGGCTCATCAAGTTGAATCCAAGTTTGCAAATGCTTTGCGAAGTTTGGGCCAGGTTGTAAGTGAAGTTAGTTAATGAACATGTAGAGCTTCTCATTCCCCACTTATCTAATTAACATCATCATAAAACCCGTGATTACATCGGCGGGTTGATTACCTCTCATTAGTGCATTCATTTATAAGATGGCGTAATTAGCACCATTGATTGTGATCGGTGATTTACTGGCTAATGATGACGTTCATGACACCATATAATTACGTGATATATCTGTTTATTGCTATTAAGAGTGATTTGTTGCTATTAAGAATTAAATCGTTTGAAAGAAGATAATTGTAAGATTGGCGCACCACTGGTTTTAATCTGTTTTTATTATTTTCTTATATTGTTGCATTGCGTTTAAGAATAACTAACGTGGTTTTTTATAATTTTAAATTAACAGTGACCTGTAGAACTAGAATTCCTAGTAACAGTTGCAAAAAGATCTGAAGCTTTCCATAAAAGAAATCCCTCATTTTTCATTGCTCTCCGCGTCTTAGCACAAGGAAACATCATGAGATTAAGACCAGAACTGGCGTTAAGAGAACCAAAATCTCATAGAATCATCAATGGTGCATTTCGAGGATCTTCGTATGAGAGTGCCTTGCTTCTTAATCCAATACTCTTTTGTGGTTTTTTCTTTCACTTTTTTTTTTACGGAATTGCACATAATTCTATTTAAAAAAAAAGTCCATTTCATTAAATTTTTGCCAAGAATATATTTTGACATTGCAGGAATTTCAACCCTTATGTTTGTTTCTAAATTTTGTTAACGTCATAGATAAAACATTCTGAACTTCAGCTGTGGCATAAGATGCAGGTTCGCCCGAGAGACATTGCGACATTGCTTGTGAAGACAACAGCGTTTCTTTGCTTTCACGCCTTGTTCACTTGCGCGACGAAGTCACTTCAGGAATTATTCTGGCCGACTGTATGTCTCCCATGCACAATATCTGTCTTAACTTGTATGAGGAAAAGTTATTCTGGGACGACTTCCGAAAGCAGACGCACCCTGAAGTGGGGAAGGTCTCACCATAAATTCAGTGGTTGTTGCACCCTGTGAATCAATTCTTTATTGACAGGAATGCTTCTTGTATGAGGCAAAATGGGAAGTATTGTAGATCCGTTTTTTTCCCATTTGTTCCCTAAAATGCCGAAATGCATAGATTTGAAAATTCACTCAAATTTGACGTATAAAATACTCTCACGAAAGACGGATTACTAATACCTTGGCTTTCTTTGACACTGAACTTCACTCTCTCTCTCTCTCTCTCTCTCTCTCTCTCTCTCTCTCAAACTATGAATTCATTCATCCCCTCTCGGGTAAGGCATTGTGTATGTTTGCCCATTTCCATTGCTTGCGTTTCAATATCCTTGAAACTTGTACCCAGAGCCCTGAAGATTGGGAGATCTGAACCGAGGATTTCATATCCAGAGTTTGAGACAAATCCTTTTGACTAGACATTTCGACTGTCGTGTCCAGCTTAAACTTCCTCTCCTCTTTTCACTTCTCGTTGTCCAGATTATGACAGATGATGACAGAACCGATAAAGTGGAATGATGGCGGTGCGACGTTCTTTTCAGAAGTCACGCTTTTGAGAGAGAGAGAGAGAGAGAGAGAGAGAGAGAAGAGAGAGAGAGAGAGAGAGAGAATAAGGAAATTGGTTTTACCTTTTAGCTTTTTAGCTATGGTATTACTTATTTCAGGAGAAATAGAATGAAGATGACCTTGTAGTTGAGAGGAATGGTGCAAGGCTGGTGTTTAAAGTCAAAATCCCTGAGAACCATCAGTAGTGCATTTCGGCATAGGATATTCCTAGGAAAGTTCCTTGCTCTTAATCCAATGCTCGTTTTGCTAAGACTTGGAAAGCAAATTGAAATGCCTGCAATGGAAATGGAAGGATTTCTTTTATGGAAATTTCAGATCACTTCCTGTAACTACCAGTAAGAGTTCCGGTTCTCCAGTGTATTGCCATTAGCTTTAATAGCAAAACAGTCACGTTAGTTTTTTGATAACCGTAATGTAAAACATTTGAAAATAAAGGATGTCTTTATTAGGCCAAGAGCGTGGTTTCTTTCTTTGCGAACTCTTTCGCGTCAAGACTCAAAAGAGAGAGAGAGAAAAAAAATGAATAAACAGATTATGAAAACGAACACTCACGAGTATATTTTCATTTAGGGAAACGATAATTGCATTCATGTTTCAAATTAATTAACTCTGCAGTGCGCATATCGCCCTCTCGCTGGCATGGGGGTGGGCCTGGTGATTGTGCTTTTCGTGTCGGGATATCTCTGGTGATATGACTATTATTTGCATTGGAGTGGCTCTGTGATAGGGCTATTTTCATCGTGGTGGCTCTGATGATAAGACTGTTTACATCAAGATAAGACAGGTAAATAGGGTTACTTATCTCAGGGTGAATGTGGTGGAAAGGCTATTTCTATCGGGGTGACTCGGATGACCGGCTTATTTACATAATTTTTGACAGGAGTTAATTCATACGGATGTCTCGGGGATAGAGCTATTTGCATCATTACTGTCAAGACCCATTGCATAGGACTCTCCGTAGGGGGCTAAGTGCCGTCAGTGCACCTCATGCGGTGCACTGTAGGCATTACTTAAGGTTCTTTGCAGCGTGCCTTCGTCCCCTAGCTGCAACCCATTTCGTTCCCTTTACTGTTCCTCCTTTCGTATTCTCTTTCTTCCATCTTACTTTCCACCCTCTCCCAGCGATTCAGTGCAACTGCTAGGTTTTCCTCATGTTTCACGTTTCAAAGCTTTTACCGTCAATTTCCGTTTCAGTGCTGAAGGACCTCATAGGTCCCAGTGCTTGGCCTTTGGCCGAAAATGTATATTCAATTCAATTCAATTCCTTGCATAAGACTGGCTCGTGGGATTGGGAGATCTTCAGCATTGGTAACTGGGTTATTTGCATCGGGATAGCTGTGTTTTTTATGTCTGTTTGTATATAAAGGATGTGGTGATACGGCCTTTTATGCTGACAGCATAAATAGCTGGGGGTAGGCTGTTTGCATCTGTATGGTTCTAGTTCTAGAGCTATTTGCATGGAAACGAGTCTAGTGATTGGGCTATACGTGTCGGATAGCTCTTGTGATAGACCTGTTTGAAACAGGTGATCTGGCTATTTGCAGTTTTGATGATATGGCCATTTGCATCTCTCGTGGTAGCCTGTTTTAGGCTCTGGGTATACGGCTCTTTGCATCTCTGTGGTAAGCTATTGCCAGTTCTGTGATGTGGCTATTTGCATCAGTGGTACTAATTTATTTGTGCCCTGGATGATATATATATATATATATATATATATATATATATATATATATATATATATATATATATATATATATATATATTTGCCGTTTTCTTCATGAAGTAGCAATACAGTCTTTGTCATTTTTCAGCCTGTCAGTATAGGAAATCATATTTTAAAAAAAATTATTATTATTCATGGTGAAATTTGCCCTCTTTATGATCGTTTTGAACTGATATAACTTTTGTTTTAGTTTCTTAAATGCCAGTGATGTTTTGGGGGAATAGTACATTTTATTTATATGAAAGACTTTTTAATATAGTGGACATTGTCAAATTGTGTTGTATAATTTGCATTGTTTATCATGAATTGTATCAACATAAACTGGCTGAGAAGAGTTGTGGTAATTGTTAAATGTTTATTTTATTTTTCCTCTCTCTCTCTCTCTCTCTCTCTCTCTCTCTCTCTCTCTCTCTCTCTCTCTCTCTCTCTCTCTCATCCAGTATCATTTGTAATTTGGCATACAGTTTGTCAGTGTCCACACGCCCATGAAGTGAAATTTGTGAAGAGTAGCATGTTTACGAATAAACTGTTTATTTCTTGTGTAGTTTCGCGTCCCCCGTCGACCCTGAGACGTAACTAGGAACTCTCGTGTGACATTAGAGCATTTTAAGAGCTTCACTGCCTAGGGGCTTGCGCTGAGAGAGAGAGAGAGAGAGAGAGAGAGAGAGAGAGAGAGGGGGCGGCAAGCCGAAATCGATTTAGTTCTCTTGAGATCTAATAGTCATGTCCGTCTGCGAGAGATGACGCAAGTCACTCAATGGGAAAAGCATCAGCAGCCCCTTTCTCTGTCTGTTTGTCTGTCGCACGCGCGCGCGCACACACACACACACACACACACACACACACACACACACACACACACACACACACACACACACACAACGCGATGTTGCTAGAGAGTATTCCTTAAAAGGCTTTCCCAAATCTGGTCAAAGGGTCTGTGATTTTGCAAAATATTAAATCACTGTTAGTTTTATTTTTCAGCGCGATCTCTCTCTCTCTCTCTCTCTCTCTCTCTCGTTTAAGTTATTTCAGGGTTTATACTTTAAAAATATTTCCATAAATTATAAAGGAAAATGTGGACATTGAGTTTATTGCCTTGCAAAATTCCTTGCAATCATTGTCTGTTACTTGCATATAGAAATCTCCCTCCTTTTTCTTTCTCTCTCGTTCACACACACACACACACACACACACACACACACACACACACACACACACACACACACACACACACACACACACACACACACACATTCCCACCCTTTTCATCACCACGAAATATTGCTTGAGAACTCACATACTGAATTGAATATCATTTTAGAATTTGAACAGTCTGGTCTGCGTAGATATTTTGCATCCATTTTATCATTCCGAGAATTTGTAGTGGTTAAGTTTTCAATATGACCAGCACAAACCGGGTAATTTTTTCTTATTTCCCTGAAATAGAACCGTAGGGAGATGCAATTTCATCGCTATATAGTTTTATGAGGTGTATAAATAAAAGAAAGGAAGACAGTTTTGTTTGATTATATTCACGCTGTATATACATTTTGCATGTACAGTATATTGGAGACGTTGTAAGTAAAGTCTTTGTATATAAGTTTAAAGTCTTTGTATATAAGTTTATTCTTTTAATGATAATTGTAAAATTTTTCTTCGAAATGTGCAGACATTATAGTGAAAGATATCTAAATTTCCATTAACGTATAAAACAAACTTCTACGTAACAGAATACACACTTACGTGAAAATTGATGGAAAGAGTGTTAGGAGAATAAAAAGATTAATATATAAAACATCAAGACAAATCAGCATACAAATAAGTAGGCAAAAAGGGCAGTGTAGTGATAGTTTTGTCATTATATAACGTTATAAAGTTGAAGGTTTTATACAGTTAAGAATGTTTTGTATATAACTCTTAAAGTTGCAAAGATTATACCTTGCATCCAATACAGTATAATACTTGAGCTAACCATCCCTACTTTATTCACTTTTAGGCCATTTTATAGCTCTCCCAATACACCAGACTGCCAGTTTTTTTTTTTTTTTATTTCATTAATGCTTTTCTCTGGGCTCAGGATCTTTCTGAACATATACATTTTCACAAACAACAAACGAATTCCTCATTTTTCCTCATTTTCGCATTTCGCGTAAAAGTTTTATATCGGAAAATATCTGTTTGTTAAACACAGCAAATGGTAAAATAGTGAATGATATCAGAGCATGGAATGATAGGGGCTGTTTGTTTAAAAACAGAAGCAAGTTTATTATATCAATGGTTCATTCATTCATATAAACCTGGAATGACAACCTCCCTGTGATTGTATGAAAGGCGATTTTGTGGATTTAAAATGAAAATTCAGCCGATTCTTTCGCATACGCCGGCGGGAACTAACGAGATAAATTTGATCATGTTCCATTATATGCGTCGCGTGTTTGAATAAAATTTAAATTGATAGACGAAACCCTTTTGATAAAATTGTGACTTTTACTGCATTTTGACTGGTGCATGTTTTATCCATGCTGTATGTTTTATACATGCTACAATTTATGAAGAGGCGGATACAAGCGACTTTATTAAAGGTAAATGCTAATAATTTGTGGAATTTGATCCTGTTGTACATTATTAATTCGTTGATCATTATGCTCTTTAAGGGGAACTAAATGAGTCAGATAACTGCCTCGTATGTCTGCCATAAAATAAACATTAATTGCTTGTTTTAGCATTCGCACGCCTTCATTTATGCACCTTGATGATTCCTTTGTTGTCATCGAACGGAATACTCGGAATCGTGGAATATGGATGGCGACCATTAATTCACGCACAGATCAGGAAGGAATATTTATCAGAAATGGCATTTCAAGTGTGAATGTGTGTTCAAAGTAAGATGAATTTGGAGGTGAGGTTTATCAGCAGTAAACTGGAATTATGTCTTGAAGGAAAAGCGTGACCGCAGAATTTATTTTAGGTAAGAGAAACGAATTTAGAAGTGAGGTTGGGACAATAATTACGTCCAGGGGACATGAGGGATTCGAGGTCTTTAGGAAATCGCCGAATAGAGATTGAAAAGGGAATTTCTACTGTCAAGGCTTTGGATGTGAATAGAGAGGAATGTTACCGTTTTAAGATTAATGAGTTAAATTGGGAAATAAAGGATTTTAACTTTTTTTTTTAGAGCGAAGGGATTTGAATATAAATCGAAAGGGTTTCTTGATTATGGGTGGAATGAGTCGTTCAGTATCCAACAACTTTATGGAAGTTGTTTATAACAGATAAGAATTGACAGGCAAATCGTCTTTATACAATACAGTGGTGTTAGAAGAGAACAAAAAAGTAAGTGATATGTCACAGGGTAAAAAGAGATCTGTAGAAAGAGTTGTGAGCTCATTAAAGAACAGTAGATGGATAATTGTGGCCTGTTCCTTATCTACTTCCTCTTTATATATCATTGTACGGTCTTAGTTTCCCCTGATCATCAGTCTTTCCATCGAAAGTGTTGTTCAGCTCTCTATGTTATAGTCACAATTTCATAGAGCTGGAGAGTTCCACTTCTTGGGCATCTTATACCCTCTAGGACACAGCGTCCCTTAGTTTGTCTCAGGGATCAGCGAGTTTTGAAATTTGAATTCTGTCTTGGTATAGCTTTTTATTCCTGAATCCTGTAATCGTCCCTTTATAATTTTAAGAGGCATGTCTAGCACTCTCTTTGTGTGCCTGCACATACACATTATGTATACGTACGTACATACGAACATACATATATACATGTACAATACGTACATACAAATATAATACATACATGCAAACATTTACATATATACAGTATATATACATATATGTGTATGTGGTAAGGTTGGATACCTAAATTTTTATGGCATAAGATTAACGGTGATTTGAAATTTAATCTATGCAAATGAGTTTTAAACTGTCGAGCCGCGGTGAATGATGTAAAGCTTGTTTTGTACGCAGCGAGATAAAAGTTTCCAATTGAATTTCAGATGTTCATCAGCGTGCGTTTTTTCCCGTTGTATATATGGGCCACGTTGATTAAATTTTCTTGAATCTTTTTTTTTTTTTTTTAATATCGTCGGATATGATTGATTGTTAAAAAATATTCTGAAATGAAACTGTTCTGAAATTCGTCTACGAAAAAGAGTTATTCGGTTCCCCCGAATAAATCGGAGGAATTTTTTATTCCCAGTTCTGAGGGGATAGGCAGTATGATGGATGGAAGTTTAGTATCGATGTTGCATGTTTGTGTGATATCAAAGTGCTCGTATGTTGCAAATTATTAAGAATAAATGCGTGCTCGTATTTGCAAGCTAGCAAGAGCATTCTCTCTCTCTCTCTCTCTCTCTCTCTCTCTCTCTCTCTCTCTCTCTCTCTCTCTCTCTCTCTCTCTCTCAGCGAAGTTATTCGGAGGTTATGTAAAATCCTTTGCTGTTTCTGTGTGGGTCTATCCTTAAAATATTTCAAAAAATTATTGGTGGATTTAGAGATTTTGTGGAGGGGCAGGCTGCGGGCCAATGGAGAGTTGATCCTTTTTAAGGTGGATCCGGATGCTGATTTATGACCCGCATTCGGATGTGGATCAAAGGATTTTATTGACTTTTTTCTGTGTCGGGTGAGGTATGAGTTCTCCCAGTGGTATTAGCGTGTGGTCCTCTTTCCCATACATTAATAAGTTGATGCGTAGTTGTATGAACTTGCAGTTGATGGTGATCTGTTTTATTTTTAGCATTATTAGTGGTCTACAGATATTGAATAATTAATAGTTATGTTATGTTCTTACATAAGTTCTTGATTTGCATGTGCTGTAAGTACATGCAAATTGAGTTACTTATTCTGATTTGGTCCCCGTTTGTGAGATTCGGAAACATCTCCATTACGTAATTCATACAAACGTAAAAAAGAGGTGGTGATATTATTCAAATGCTTTATCCTTTTATTTTTATTATTACTAGAATTTTGCCAACATTCATATAGAATAGGATCAAAATGCTAATGATTTCCAAACATGCTTCTTTAGAACGCAGTTCCCATATTCGAAATCACAGAAACGCGAGGAAGAAAAATACAAGAAATTGCAGTTAAAACATTAATTTAAAAAAAGATAAATTTAAATGAGCATAATCAAATAAATAAAACACTGATGCTCTCTCACTCATATACAAGGTATCTGTTCACCCAGAATTTTAAAAAAGTACAAAAATCTTCCGTGGGCGTCGGGCCGGTGTTAAAGACCTGCTTTGGATTAACGATATACATTCCTTGGCCTCTTTCATGTATTATTTTTAAGGTTCTTCGCTTCAAGGGGTTTTCCCTGGGTGACGTTTACCCCTTCCGAG
>NC_089755.1:50764297-50789297 GCF_040412425.1 Macrobrachium rosenbergii | reverse complement strand
CAGGATCGAACCCAGGTCTTTTAACTGAAAGATCTGGGTTCGATCCTGATGTGAGTCAGAAATTTATTTCTGCTTCACAGGTGATTGTGTGTTGATTATTTCTATATATATATATATATGAATATATTTTTATATATACACGTACAGTATATATACATATATATATTACTGTGTGTGTGAATACAAATTGTGCGTGCATGTCTGTGTTTGCATTGTGCGTGATCGTGTTATACGTAACCTCAGAAAGCTTTCGTGGAAGACCTGTTGTCCATGGTATATGAGAGTTTAAAACCACCAAATTATCAGGATAAAAGGTAACTGCGCCGCTTATAGGATAGTTAGTTTGACAAATGGTCTTACCACTGTTTCCCACCTCAGGGCCGTAGGTAATGGAAGTTCATTAATCATGTATATTTGCTCATAATACGCAAGCTGTGGGAGCATGCTTTGTTATTAATTAACTCTCTCTCTCTCTCTCTCTCTCTCTCTCTCTCTCTCTCTCTCTCTCTCTCTCTCTCTCTCTCTCTCTCGTGCATTGGCTGTTGAGTTTTGTTGCCGTTGGTAACAGTTTCTCCCATATAGATCAGGGCCATAGTGTGACGTTTCATCTTTTAGATCTTTTCGCGTGGAGGTTTTAAGCCGTTGTTAAACCGGCCCCCCCCTCCCCCCCACCACCCTTCTCTCTGCATTTTGTGCAGATAAATATAAAAGGTAACTTTGTTCACTTTGTATATATATATATATATATATATATATATATATATATATATATATATATATATATATATAATGTGAATTACAGTAAAAGACATGTTTATATATGTGTGTATATATATATTATACATATTATATATATATATATATATATATATATATATATATATATGTATATATATATATATATATATATATATATATTTTTATTTATATTTGTATTTATATATAGATCTCTCTCTCTCTCTCTCTCTCTCTCTCTCTCTCTCTCTCTCTCTCTCTCTCCAATTTATATTTTCAATAGTCATGTTTACCTATCTGCGTCTTTTGGGCTTCGATCAATTGCTCTCAGATGTTCATCCCACTCAACTTTTTAATCTCCAGTCAGCGAATTACCCAGAGGCATGTAATCATTCGCGTTTGTTTGTTTGTTTGCCTTTCAACAGAATATTTACGAACGGCATCGATAGATTTCTCTGATATTGTAGAAACAGTGCGGATGGATTTCTGTGATAGATTTTGGAAGCGTGGTCTGTAATAGGTGGAAGAGGAGTTGATAGGATATTGAGATGGATATGGATAGGAATAGGGTGTTTGTATCAATTATTGTTTACATAAGATATGCCAAACTCTTGATGAAAAATTCAGTGATATGTGTCATTGAACATACTCGTTGCAAGATTCCTTGCAAAAACTGGAAAGTATATGTCGTTACATCTAGTTGTGCTATTATAGTTGTTCTCGCAATGGAGACTTCGACAAAGCAAGATTTGGTCCCCAACGCCTAATTTCTGGAGATTATCTTCGAAATGTTGCTTTAGCTTGTAGTTTCCCTTCCTCTCAAACCTTCCATCTTCTATTTTCCCCCATTGAGTACTAACAGACAGACGTGAAATTGTTCCTCCATACGACTTTTGTACAAACTACAAATTATTATATGTCATACTTTTTAGATGCTATTGGGTGTCTATGTGACTCGTTGCCTCACACTGGAGACCAATGTCACTATGCTTTTTTAACACCGGATCCTTTTTTTTTTCCTGGCTTTGCCGCAGCATGAGCGCATGGCGAGTTTTTTTTTTTTTTTGGTAATGAGTAAACTTGTAAAACAGTTATTTTAATTTTATTTCGTGAGTAAATAAAATATCTGCACATTATTTTAATTATACGTTTATCGTCATCATTTTCTCTACTGGATGACAAAAATATCCGCCAGCTGCTAATTGTTTAGGTAAAACGTGCTTGTGATGATTATATATGCAGAAAATTAAAGTAATATCGCTGCTGATGATGTTAGTGTTAATAGTGATTATGGAAATGGCATTATTCATGACACGCCGCTTTCGTAATTATCATTATATTAATTATTATTAATGAATAATTTCAGAGTGGTGATGGTAGGAAGATACACACTTATCATTTATCGCTCCATTAACTGAGCAACCCAATTTAACTGTGGTAGGACCTGCCATCAGTTTAGTGTCAAACCACTGATTGTTTTTAATCATGTTTCGTTAAGTAATTATACTAAAAAACCCTCAGTATTATTGCAAGTCTCTAATTAGTTATAAATCTCATGGTATATAGGAAAGTACGCATGCATGTAGTAATCCGTTGATTAAAACAGTACATTCAGGTTCATGTTTATCTGTTTAAGCGTGTGTATATTATTCTTGATGTGAAATTGTTGCCAAATATTTATGTATAATAGATATACGAGTGTATATATACACACACATATATATACATTATATATATTTATATATATGTGTGTACATATATATACACATACATATATATATCTATATAACTAGGTCTGTCTATCTATCTATCTGTCATATATATATATATATATATATTATATATATGTATATATAATATATACACACACAATCGTCCATCGAAATGGAACGAAATTATCGAGTACAATTTTGTGTATTTGTCTTGGTATGCGTCCAGATCAAAGTGGTCGAATGTAATCGTGTGTGTTTGTCGGGACATGTGCGCGTATGTAGGTGTATAAACTTGTCTGTTTATTTACACTTTCTGTTTAATGTATATTTGCCCTCCGATTCGGAAAGAGAATCACCACAGTGTGGGCTGAGGCACAGTTTCGTTCTACCCTTTTCTGAAAGGGTAATGAGACCGCAATTGAAATTCAAAACAGCAGAATTGTTTCATACTTATTCGCTGTCCTGGACCAAAGCGTTCTCTCAGTTCTTCCCAATTCAGGACCGAAACGTAAACGGAGAAAATTTTGTGTTGGGAAAATCCATGACAATTTTATTTGGGGCGAATCCATGACACTTTTATTTGGGGGAAAAACATGCTAGTTTTATTTTGGGGAAAAACATGGCAGTTTTGTGTTCAGAGAAAATCTCTTTTTTTTTTTTTTTAATGTTAGCGCCGCTCCGCCCTCCATTGTTAATGACTGAAGCAAGCATATTTCTTCGGAATTTAAAACCTTTACAGTCCTTCCTTTATCCTTTAATTTATTGCAACGTTCTCATGTTCCACTCTTCGTTCTTGTGGGGCCCCTGCTTTGGTCTGAGAAGTCAATATTCCCCTCCGGTGCTGTGTTGACAGTTATTGCAAGTGTCTCGGCATTTCTCTTAATTATCGACTGGTCGGTTCTTTGTTTACGACCGAGGTATTATGGAACCGGGCCTACAAAGGCTTTGGGTGTCAGGGAGTCGGCCGGAGCGCGGTGCCGATTTATACGCATTGTTGATCTTCGGTTTTGGGTTCATATACGAATCAATACTCGGCGGCTGTCAGTGGTCCCCGTCCTTTCGATAATTCGTTTCATTTCTGCCCTAAACTTTACTGTTTGTTCTGTGTAAAAAGATTAGTTTTACCTCAGCTTTTTAATGCCGTGCTAATGATTTGAAAAAGGTATAATAATAATAATAATAATAATAATAATAATAATAATAATAATAATAATAATAATAATAATAATAATAATATTGGCAAGAGACCCTCTTTCAAGCAAGTACTGTTTCAAGAAATCGCTATATCAGCTGCATTGATCTTGTATAGAAGACTCTATACAAGATGCAGCGATTTCTTTAAGTGATAATAAATAATAATAATAATAATAATAATAATAATAATAATAATAATAATAATAATAATAATAAGTGTCGTCATCAGAGCTGGTACTTATGAAGCGTTAGAAGCTGGAATTTAATTGTTTTAGCAACATTGTAGTCGTAATACGAAGGTGAATATTATAATGGTAAAAACTGTGTAAACATTTATTGCTAATTGTTTCAACTTATTCGAGTGGATTTTTTTAAAACTTGTTCATTGCGGAGACAACTATGAAAATAGTTTTGAATAATGACCTTTCAAGTTTTCCAACATTCTAGTCCTTCATCGTTTGCGTCGTTGTTATTGCGGGATTTTGCAATTTTGATGGAGTACTTAATTCTGGTCATAATGCTAATAACAGTAGCTGTGAAGGTGATAATAGTAGTAGTAGTAGTAGTAGTAGTAATGCTGGTGGTAGGGGGCTGGTAGTAGTTCGAAAAAGTTTTTAATGTATATGTTTCATAGTGTTAACAGGGTATGTTGGAAATTACTAGTGCTGACAGTATCGTTATTACCGGTAATATATGAATATTATAATTTCTTTTATTTCTAGTAGTGTAGTAGTAGTAGAAGTGGCAATAATAGTATTTAATAATAAGAAGAAGATTGAGAAACATAGAGCTTCATTCATATAGTTTCTCTGTAATTAAATTAGGATATATGGAGATTACAAAGGGATGGCGACCTCCAGAATAAGCTTGGATCTTTAAGTAAGAATTTGCCAGCTAATTAATAAGTAACGACGCCTTATGAGGAGTCAGTATTCCAAGTGAATAAATGGAATAGTTACATACACACACATGTGTATATACACACGTGTATATTCTTGAGAGTAATTTCAATCTAGAAATTAGCCTGATAAAATATTTTCCAAGACAGTGCGAAGAATTCCCCACAAGAGGTGAATCTCGGTTAAAGAAATGCTTGAAGAGAATCTGCAGAATGCCGAGACCTTTCCTTGGCGAACGGGATGTCAGGAAAGGAAGTGTAATTAAAGACAGGGTAAAATGGCATTCAGGGGAAACTGGAATTACTTTTACAAAGTAAATCTCATTCCGGTCTTTTTATTAAATCTTTGTGTTTTAAGACCTTCCGTATTCTGAATATTGTCTTTGCATATGAATGAACCTTGCTTCCGCGTTAAGGAATTGTTTCTTTCTGTTTGTTTTTCGTAGGAGTGTTTGAAGAAATTTCGCATAGAACATTTTATTTAGGTCTGCCTTTTGTGATTTTTCTCACCATTACACTGCTTATATTTGATAAGTTATTAATCAGTTAACTGCAAGAACGTTGACGTATGACAAATTTTAATTTTTGTGATATAATCCGTGAAGAAAATTGTTTTTATGAAATAGTGTGTATGGTTGGAGATTAGAATTTTGAAATAAATAGGAGTTTTAATTGTAAATTTTAGGTTCTCTAAAGCTGTCGATTGTTTTTGAACTTAAAAATCCCCTAAACTTCCGTAGTCTCGTTCCTTTGTGCGTTGTCCAGATCATACAATTAATTTTGCGATGTAATGATTGTAATTTGCATAATTTCCTTTCATCATAGAGGCATGTTCAAATTCATTAGTCGTAATTTGTAACCGTTCTGTATTCATTGCCTGTGTAATTGGGTCACGGATCAATGATCTGATAACTCATTTAGTACTGGTTATGAAAGGAATGGTTGAGAGAACTTGTCCTTAATTTCAACCATGATATTGTAGTTTGTTCAATGTGGATTATTTTTTAAATGTTTCAGCATTTATGTGCTATTGTTTGGAAAAAGATAAAAAATAAAAATGCCCTGTAAATTTAGTACATTAGGGAGCCTTTCAAGCAAACGGTATTTCTTTACCGACCACCGAATAACATCTGAGAGGATTCCGGTAAAGGAAAGGATGAAGAAGAAACTATAATGGTTCTTGGAAATGATGATAATTCCGACCATTCTCCTTAACCAAATGTTTTCATGAAAGACGAAAACCCCCGATTGTATATACCTTTAGCAGGAAGGAGGATGTAGTCTTTGTCTCTTATAATTCAGTTGTGGCCAAGGTTAAAATCGTGAATGCGGTTTACGATTTGTAGATCAATAAATAGACCAATAAATTTAACTTGGAAAAATGTTCACATAAATCTATCTATAATAAGAAAATCTGAGTGCATCTTTCTTGTTTGCCCTCCCCCCGGTGACAGTAGGGGAGACATGACACAGCCACCCTCCCCCTGTAAACCGGTTTGTCTGCTCCGGGTGGGGGCGGGGTTGGTAGGGGATCGGGAGGGAAGGGGAGACAGCAGCGTCGGGTTACAAGCTCGCAAGAAAATAAAAACATTGTTAAGGGAGGTCGATCTCCCGTTATATTGCATGATGGTCGACCATTGCGCAGAGTTTTAACTGAATTTCCTTCACCCTTACACATTGACGAACAGACAGATGGATTAAAGGAGAGAAAACTAGAATCCCTCCGACTTTGTTTTTGAGGATCAATGAAGGAAAAATGTGAAACAAGATCGGACATAAAAAATGAATTTGCATCCCTCCTTGTTACAAGAATTTCATGAAAGTCATTTGGTATCACTATATTTTTTACCTTCCTTGTAAAATGAGGCGTTGATTGTTACTGGGTACATATTTTTTTTTTTTGTGATGTTGGGTACGTGTAACTTCTTTAACTTGATCAAGAACCCAAAGTTAGTGGATTATGAATTTTATTCCGTTGCCCTAACTTTGTAATAAACAGCTAAATCCTTTTGTAGGATGGCAGTTTTTTTTTTTTTTTTTGTAGCTCCATGTTAGGCTATAGGCATTTGAAAATGGGAAATAACTTATAGGATGTGTGTAGGTAAATATGATAGGTAGTTATATGGTAAAGATAGTATTTATTCATGTGGTTTTATTTGAAGGTCATTTTTACATGTGGTTGTTATTTGAAGCTCATTTTTACATATGTGGTTTTTATTTGGTCATTTTTACATAAGTGGTATTTATTTGAAGGTCATTTTTACAAATGTGGTTTTTATTTGGTCATTTTTACACGTGGGTTTTATTTGAAGGTCATTTTTACACGTGTTTTTTTATTTGAAGGTCATTTCTACAAATTGGTTTTTATTTGAAAGTAATTTTACACGTTTTTTTTTATTTGAAGGCCATTTTTACAAATGTGGTTTTTTATTTGAAGGTCATTTTTACATATTTTTTCATGTCCATTTATTCTTAATATTTCATGAAGCTCTGATACTAAAGAAAATAAAGGAAACAATTCACAATAAGCCAGCTGTTATAACAGACATTCTCTCTCTCTCTCTCTCTCTCTCTCTCTCTCTCTCTCTCTCTCTCTCTCTCTCTCTCTCTCTCTCTCAATCCCAGTGGCATTAAGAGCAGCCTGCCTCCCCTTTTCCTTCCCGTTCCTCATTCCCGTTCCTCATTCCCGTCACGTGTTGTCATTACCAGGCCGCCTGCTTGTCCCCTGTACTTAGCGTCTTTCACCATGAGACGCATATACTTAAGGTACTGGATCTGCATAATTGATCCAGCTAGACCGCAGTGCCTGTTCTCTTTCTGTTTGCTTTCAGACTTGCGTGTGCGTTTGTGTTCCTTCAAGTATTGAGTGCAATGTATATATGTATATAACTGTATGTGCATAAGTATATTTAATATATATGTGTATATATATACACACATATACTGTATATTGTGTGTACAGAAAATTTAAAGATGAGCTTTTAAGTTTATCTTTCAAAGTTGAGTTTAAAAAATAAGAACAATGTTAACAAAAAATAAGAACAATGTTAACTTTATTGCGCGGTTTTCTGTTAACCTTCATCCCATCTCTGTTTATCATGCCTACTTAGAAGAATACAAAGGTATAGAGATAACTGCTAAAACTCGTCAGTAGTCTTCCAGCGTTGGCTAATGTAATGGTCGAAAACAGCTCACAAGAGATTTGATTGTGTGCATCCTCTTTACGGTTTAATATCCTCCGCTCCACATGGACGGTCCAGCCAACGCGGGACTGATCACTTTGTAGAAAATGTGTACAATCCGCCGAACGCCGCCGGACTCTGGCGGGAGTCGTCGTGTGCCATGCAACATGGCGCCTTGATTTCCAATTCCACGCGGCATGATTCTGATGATATTGGATATGGGATCAATAATGCAATATTGCTTCCTCTTCTCCGATCTCCTCACCTGTTCCTCCTCCCTCCTTTCTTCCTCTTTAATTTCCCCTCCTGTCTCCTTCGCATTCTCTTCTCATTCCTTTATATTCGCGTTGCGCAATCGATCCGTCCTTTATTAGAATTCACCTCGACTTCCGCGTCGGTAATTTATTGTTCGTCAGTGTCTCTTCTTTTCTGAAAACTTTTTATTTGTTTTATTAATTTTTGGAATTTTTGAAACCATTCATCTTTCAGTATTTTGTCTCAATGTTGTTTTCTGTGGTTCGTGCCCAGTTATTTTTTGTTTGTTTGTTCATTTTTTGTGCCGTCAGTAATCTACTAATTTTATTCATATGAATGATTCTCTTTTTCGTGCTTTTCATTTTCTGGTAATTCAGATTCAGTGGATTGTGATCATTTCCACCTCTTTCACACTCATTCGTATTCTTCGTCGAGACGCTGCTTACATTTCTGGTTTCGTTTGTATCTTACATCGTCTCCTATAATGTTCAAATCTCTTTTATTTCCATTTATCTCAACGTTTGCATCCGTAATTAACATTTTTTTTTTAATCTTCTCCTTTGTTGAATCTGTCGAGATCTGTGTTGGCTGCACTTGGCCATCTCTATTTGTCTTATGTAATGACGCCGTTCATGCTATTATCGCTTGTCTTGCCATTTCATTGCCTTGTGATTCTCTCTCTCTCTCTCTCTCTCTCTCTCTCTCTCTCTCTCTCTCTCTCTCGTTGTTACATTAATTTCATGCTCCTTTTATGGAAGAATTTTCCCCCTCACCTCTTCCTATGAATTTTATCTTTCTCGTCCCTCTCCGTTCCTCCTCCTTCAGTTATCTCTTCTCTCCCTCATCATTACTTCTTCCCCTCACATCTTCCACCCCTTCTGTACCATAGCCCCCCCTATATACCTTCCTCTCCCCACCCCCTTGCGCCCACCTCTTCAAAATGCTCGCCCCTGAAATATTGAAGAGGCGATATTAGCGAAACAGGTGCACTACACGAGAAGAACTTCTGAGATTCCGGTCGGGGGAGAAAAAGTTTTGATCGTGTTTTAGGCGGCACTTTGTGTCTTTCGAAATCCTCCGCGAGACAATTGTGCGATCTTCAGCGCCGCCGTCCGGATGGAAGCTGCGTCGATGTTTAATTCGGGCTTGCCAAGGGAGCTACTTCACAGATGCATTGCGCGTTGGAAAGTGTCATCTGATCGCTTGTAAGAAATTGGGACATCGTTATAAGTATTGGGGCTGCTGAAATGTGCATTAGGGCGTTGTGTGTGTGTGTGTGTGTGCATGTGTATATGAGTGTGTGTGTGTGAGCGAGAGAGAAGGAGAGAGGTCCATTTTGTGTACAGTATGTATGTATATATATATATATATATATATATATATATATATATATATATATATATATATATATATATATATATATATATATATATATATATATATATAATGTACATATATGTATGTATATGTGTATGTATATATTATTTATATGTATGTATGTATGTATGATGTATGATGCTAGCTATTTAGTTACGGTACAAGTGATCCAGAGTTTAGAATTTGCTTTGTACTCATGCAAGCTACTGGATTACCAGAATGAAGAAAATTAGAAAGATTTATACAAGAAACTGAAAGTTACATTACCATTGTGAAATATTAAGCTGAATTACACTTGTCGTAAGGTAATGAAATTACATGCTGATTTAAACAGATTAGGGTCAAAGAATAGAGTTGCGTTTGCAATGTTGACAGTTTGAAAGAATCGAGAAATAAATTTTTTACAAAGACACTCTGAAAATACCTCTGCTTTTTTCAAATAAATGGGTTAGTATTCGTTTGTATTGTATATGAAGCTTTGTAAATTAATAACCTCTTGCACCATTGCTCTTGTAGGAAATAGAATTGGATGAAACATTGATCATAGCGCGAACTTGTTTTGCTATCTCACACCGGCTAGTGACAGTTTGTAGCAGTATCTAATTGGATGTTTGTGAAACCATAGAATATTTTCCCTTAGCGAGGGGGGTGGGAGTGGTGGGAGTTTATTCTCTCTCTCTCTCTCTCTCTCTCTCTCTCTCTCTCTCTCTCTCTCTCTCTCTCTCTCTCTCTCTCTCTCTCTCTCATACCAGACGTCAGAATTCATAGCACCTTCAGCTTTAACGGAGGGAGGCAGAGTTACATGAGCAATGAAGTTTTTCCTTTTGATTTCACCGGGAATAGATTCCATTTTTCTTTTGGACTTTGCTCCAGCGTTGTTAGGGGAATCATACTTTTAATAGTAACTGTCTTTTGATTGTCAAAGCTTTGTTTTCACGTTTTTATTTGTTGGTGAAATCAAATAGTGAAATGCATTGTAGTTTTTTACATTTGATTTTCACTCTCTATTTTTTTTGGTAATATCTGGTTAGAACAGTAAACGGCTTGCCTTTAATTTTGGCAGATATATGTAATTATGTCATTCTTTGTTTCATTTTTGTTTTTGAATAAGTCTTCGGTTGGCGACGATGAAACCAAGGGTTGAATATTAGAATTTGATTCTTTATTATTAGTTAAAAGTACTGTACTTTCAAAATTGCAGTTAATTTTTCCTGCATTTTGCCATTAAATGAATCCGTTAAAGATATATCTTTGTGGAAAAATTCCTTGTTTACTCTATGGTTCCAGTTACAATATTTGTGACAGTTTGCGTTTCTGATCAAAACATTTGCAAATTATGAAATAATGCAATATTTCTCTTTTCCCAATAACAAACGCGGGTTTTTCGCTCTCTCTCCCTCTCTCTCTCTCTCTCTCTCTCTCTCTCTCTCTCTCTCTCTCTCTCTCTCTCTCTCTCTCTCTCTCGGCAACGTATGTGGGAATTTGACAGTATTTTGTCTTTCATCAATCTTGTAAATCGTAATTGATTCTATATGTTCCCTTAATTGAAAAACAAATTCTCTCTCTCTCTCTCTCTCTCTCTCTCTCTCTCTCTCTCTCTCTCTCTCTCTCTCGTTTGAAAACAATTCATTATAGCATTAAGTTATTAGCAAGCCAAAATATATCCTTTGTGAATAACATAAGCATCTCTCTCTCTCTCTTTCGTTTGAAAACAATTCATGATAGCATCAAGTTGTTATCAAACCAAAATATATCCTTTCTGAATAACATATGCATCTCTCTCTCTCTCTCTCTCTCTCTCTCTCTCTCTCTCTCTCTCTCTCTCTCTCTCCCCCTTGTGCATTGGCGCATTGGAGGGCAAGAGAGCGGGAGGGAGGGAGGTCGTGCCGAAATCAAGAAAGCAAGAGAATACCAAAGAGATTATATCTGAAATTGTGTCACACACAGTCACTATTGATCTTTACGAGGAAATGACAGCCCTTCGTGTCTTCCTGTGACATGCATCGGCAGGAAATTGAGAGCTGCCCAGAAAAGGAGGAGAATGTTATTGTCGGTTCATAGGCGACGAGTTCAATGAGAAAAAGCTGAGTGCAAGAATAATGAGAGGTGAGGTACTGGAGCGTTCCCTGCCTGGCAGAGCCGCTATGAAAATACCGCTCGCATTTCGTAGGTGATGGATTACAGCGTAATAAAGTAAAGAGATGGTGGATGAATTACTACAAGATTTCGTGGTCGATAGACTCCTAAATCTAGAGTAACGTAAGGTGTGATTAAAATAATAGTTGTGAAACAATTGAAATTCATAAACTTTGGGAGTCCTTTTTGAGTGGAAGGGGGTAACAGCGAGGCCTGAGAAGCCCACAGAAACGGATAAGGAATTATTATAGGATATCAGTTATGTATCAGGAATCTACAAAAGAAATGAGTGATAAATGAGAGGTTCGCGAACGCGTAGCAGACAGTGTCTTTTTCTGTAGAGATTCCTTGACTTTTCATTTCATACCTGTTGCAGTCGTTTAAGGGCATAGAAACTTACTCCCTGGGGCAGATGGTTGGTAGGGGGTCCCAGTGTTTACAGTAGACCTTTTGTTGGCTCGGTAATCTGTTGGGCATTACCTTGTACTCTTTTATTTTAAATTGTCTGAATGTGGAATAATAATTGTATGCTTTTCCTTTTTGTTTGTGACTTGTCTTCATTTATCCGTTCATTTCCACTTCCTGCAGTTGAGATTAATCAAATAGTGCAGATTATGGAAGTGTACGGTAACTCTCGAGAACATTCAAAAGTTATGATGCAAATGTGTATGAAGGCTCACACTTGTTCAAACTTCCCAAATAACTTTAGTCCTAATGTTGACTGAGCTTCCAGAAGTTCATAGTTAAGAGGTGTTAAATGTGCATTAAGTGGATAAGCTTAATCAAATGAGCATGAAGCATTTCTAAGCCTGTGAGAAAACGGCAATAGATTATTTAGTTCAGGGTATCATGGTTCGTTATTAAAGTTGGCAGCTCTAATGATAATTCTATTGAAAGGTAAAAAATGAGTGATTTCCCCAGGGGAATATTTTCCTTTTGGAAAAGAGACAAGTGGGGGATTAATTGCCACGAAGGGGATTCAAAGTAAGCGAGTGCATGGGTTTGATTGTTAATAGGAAATGCATGGGGCGTGAGTATGTGCACGGGAATAGGATTAAAATGGGAAGGGACGGCGCATGCGTCATCGCCGAGGTGGGATGAGTGCGCTCGTGATAATGTGTGATGGCGGCTTAGTGGTTGGATGGCTATTGAATTTATATAGTTCGGGTTTTTAAACAAATAGTCCTGTATAAATGATTGTACGTTCGAAAATGTTTCTTGCGTTTAATTGTATTTAAAAAGGAAAAGACTGCAAAGAACCAGTAAAAGTCGTGAAGGGGGAAAGGTCAGTAACCGGATAGGTCTGGAAGAAAAGTGTCTTAAGCTCTCTTAAGAACAGTTAAGGAATAAAGAGTTTACGTCAAAGGAATAGATGCGGGATTTGAGTCGACCATTTCATTACATTATCTGTAGAGAGGTGAGGGTCAAATTAGGCCTGAGCAACTCGGCCGAACGAGAAGTTCGAGAACTCGAGACAATTCTTTTTCGCTTAGGTTGGGTTATGCTAATTTGGTATTTCCCGGACCAAATAGATGAGCTGCCTTGAAGTAGGTTGCGAAATTATATTCAGACCCCTGGTCTTGTGATTTTATCGTAATTGAAACCGGTTATGAGTTATACATAAACTCTTGATCTTGTGATTTTTATCTTGGAAATTTGTTATCAAGAATTGATGTCATGACGGATAAGGTCATTTAAGGATCATTTCCAGTCCGTAGAGATGCGTACCAAGTTGGGTGAGATGACTTTCAAGTAGGAGAATTCTCGAAGTATAAGTAAATCTCGTGAATTTTAGAATTCCTGGGATGTTTCCAAGTTTCCGGGTTGAAAGAACTTGAACCCTTTGAAGTCTTGCGGAAAGTTTAAACCCTGGTAAGGGTAATGACACCGGGTTAACCAAGAAATTCGAAGAGAAAGAAAATGTATATTGCAGAAGACGGAAAAGTGTGAGGATTAACAAGTGGTTTTTGAGACATTGTTGCCTCTTGACAGGTGGAGGAAATGAACTTTTTCACTCCTTATAGGGTTTCTGCGGATCAGCTTCGGGTTATTTTAGGAAATAAATGGCTTTTCCCCTTTTTTTCTTCAATTCTCTTTCAAAAACTCGTAGATTTGTTACCCATGATTGTAGCTTAGTAGTTGGGACAATGCCATTGTTCGTTATGGTGATTTATTCATTGCAACAACTTGAAGTTCTTGGAAGAGCTTAAGGCAGATTCATTTCGCCACAGTTCTTTGATGGGATAAATGCAAAATGTTTTAAGCGAGACTGATTAAATTACTGTCATACTGCAGAGGTTCTTTGGCGGAAAATAGCCCAGGTTACATAAGACGTGATGTTGAAAGACACTCTCTCTCTCTCTCTCTCTCTCTCTCTCTCTCTCTCTCTCTCTCTCTCTCTCTCTCTCCACTCTGGACATCCCGGTGTGATATTGAAAGACTCTCTCTCTCTCTCTCTCTCTCTCTCTCTCTCTCTCTCTCTCTCTCTCTCTCTCTCTCTGGACATCCCGGTGTGATGTTGAAAGACTGACTCTCTCTCTCTCTCTCTCTCTCTCTCTCTCTCTCTCTCTCTCTCTCTCTCTCTCTCTCCAGTGTGCACTGCACATTTGACGCCAATTCGAGGAAATAATTTACATGAAGCAGATGAGTTTAGAAATCGAGTACCGGATATTTAACAGTTGAATTTAAACGGAGAAGAAAAATCGATCTCACATGGTAATGTAAATGATAGAACAGGATATGCTTGCTTGGTTGCATAGCCTAAATAAAGCGCAGATCACTGGCAATCCATTTGTAATTGATTCTATGCGGTTTTATTCCCGTTAATCCCGTTAATTTGGGGAGAATTGATTCCCAATTCCCGTGCAGTTGAAAAAGCAATTTAACTCTTTTTTTTGTTTTGAGTAAACTATCCAGTCCATGAAATGAGTTAACCAATTTTCCAGGGATTTTGTATTTTCGTGCATTAAGTGAATAAATCAATCGTGTCTTAGGGATACAATATTGATTTTTGCTTGGATTGAATCACATACGGTTTTAGGATGCGGTGGTGTTTATGTACAGACTTGGAATCAGTTTGAAGCCTTTCACGAAACAAGTTAAGAAAGTTTTAAAGATGCAGTATTTATTTCCTGCATGAAATAAATCACTTAGGATTTGGGCAGTAACATTTTATTGCGTGGAGAAATTCAGCCACGTGCTAGGGATGTACTGGTGCCTTTGTGAAAAAACTAAACCAGATTTCAGATGTATAATATTTAATTTTTAATTTCTTACTTGATATGAAACAGCTTAGTTTCAGCAGCGATGTAATAATTTATTTCTTTTCTTTCCAGGTAAGTGTGTGTGATTTATGTTTGGTGCTCGGTGGAAGGTAAAGTATCTGTTTATAGTTCTTCATGTGCATTATTTGTCGGTATTGGCATCGTATAGGCGTGTTTGCCAGGTTTCCGAACGTTGGGAAATTCCACATGAAAACTCTCTGCTCCAGTCCTTTCACCATCAGAAATTCCACGGGTAGTTTCAGTTCTCTCAAGAAGGTTCCTTTGGGTGCTCAGGCATCCTACACGATTGGCAGTAGTTTCAGTATCCTGTAGAGAATGTCGTCATTTCCTCTATCTACAGAGATAGATTGCCGTTAGTGTCAGGCATCCTACAGGGATTGATGTTAGTGTGGGTTTTTGTTTTAAGAGAGATTGATGATGTCAGTGTCACTTCCCCTACAGAAACTTGCCCTTGTGTCAGAGATTGGCATTAGTTTGTTGTCCTACAGAGACTTGGGTTGTTATCAGTAACCCACTAGAGATTCACTTTGGTGTCAGTCACCCATGAGGATTGGCAGTAGTAGTAGTTATCGTAAAGGTATTGGTGGAGTTGAAGGTATTTATATATATATATATATATATATATATATATATATATATATATATATATATATATATATATATATATATATACATACATATGCACACACATATACATGCATACATACATACATATTTACACTGAAAGGTTTAAGCTGATGGTTTTTCTTAGGCGGGTGAATTACGTGACTGATTATTTTATTCTCGCTTTTTCTGTATTAAATTTTCTGTGTATGGTTAATATTTAAAGGACGGGTTTGTTCTATTTCATCAGTTGTAATATGTCCCGAGTAATTTATTTGTTATAGATGTTAGAATAGGGCGTAATAGTTTAATATTGTCTCGAGATTCTGTAACGGTAATTAAACTTGACTTGAATGACCATTTTTAACGAATTAGTAATTCATTGAACAAAATGCATGCATGCCAGATTATTGCTATTATATAATTATTAATGTTTTGGTCAAGAATCTTTAACTGCAGTGCTACTGTTCTCAACTCTATATTTTAGATAACGTAATATTATCATGAGCGTTCATCTCTAGTTAATTCGTGTCTTCGGCGCTCCGAAATGAGGATAAAACCCGAAATGTTAAGCGCGGATGGCGTGCCGAGACGCAATTGGTTGGCTGAAGATGGGTATATTTGCTCTTTCCTTCTCTCTTTTTTCCCCCTCTTGAGAATATCGAGGAAAAAAATTTTTTTCCTCACTCAGGCACTTTCCTTTTTTCCCACCTACCCGGACCTTGTTTTTTCCCCAACGTGAAGTAGGCCTTATTGTATGAGCAAATATGCTCTCTCTCTCTCTCTCTCTCTCTCTTTCTTCTCTCTCTCTCTCTCTCTCTCTCTCTCTCTTAGTGCTCCCAGCTGTTGCGTCACGGGAGGGCTTTTGTTTATTTCACACACACTTCCTCGCTACATCGCCATTCACTCTCCTCAGATATTAGGTCAGTGTGTGTTGGTGTATGTGTGTGTGTGTGTGAGCGTACGCATGTATGGTACATACGCGTATGTGCATGTGAGGATTTTCCCCCTTTACCCATTTTTCATCGGCCAGGCAATATTGGTGGGCTTGAATAACGCTCCCCGTTAAGCCTGACCTAAAATACACACCGCGTTGTGATGGACGGGGTGGTATAATGGTAATAAAGACGTGGGAGTTTTGGAGAAGAGTCGTTGTGATTGCCATCAAGTATTTTTTTTAATCGTAGGTGTTGTTTTTTCTAACTGTGACTCCACTGGCCTCCTTTTCCCCATTATCCGGTGTTCGGACCAGCGTGAGTCTTTAACTTATTATGCGGTTTTGGGACCAGCGTGAGTCTGCAACTTATTATTCGGTGTTGGGACCAGCGTGAGTCTGTAACTTCTTATCCGGTTTTGGGACCAGCGTGAGTGTCGCCTCAGTTGGTTGTCGAATCCAGAGTTCCACACTAGGCCTCTTATTGCATCTTATACATATCTCATTCACTGGCTTCCCTGGGCAAGGGCTCGTACTGTCATATAAGGCCGCACGAGTAAATAAATTCAGATGGCAAAGGTTACGTGATTAAACTGGATTTTATTTTTACTCAGCAATGCCTAGAATGTTTGTCTTTGTACGATTTTTGGTTTACCTGATGTAACTACGCTGATTGTTTCATTTTATTTAGTGAAATATGTAACTTTATTTTCGTCGCAAGAGAAATGTCACCGAGTTAGGAAATGAATCATGCACTAATGATTTTATGAATAGTAAACGTCATGTGAAAGTTTTGGAAAGGTCCTTCGTAAGTGTCTCTTAGACATTCAGTTTGCCATTCTGGAAGAAAAGTTGCCTCGAGATTAACGATGAAGCCATTTTTGTATGATTTCCAGGTCCACAAGCTCTTGGAAAAACTGCAAGTAAAAGTTTGAAAACAATTCCTGCAAGACCTAAGAAACAATTACTGCAATGCACTGCGGGAGGTTTATACACTGCATGACATTCTCCTCGAGGGAACAATGCTGGAGATAAAATTCAGAATCTTGAGAAATTTCCGGATGCTGTTGGGGGAAAGTAGATTAAATTTAAAGAGAGTTTTTTTTGTGCTGATCTTTGGTACCAGTATTTAGCTTTCATTATTTTCTTGAAATTATTTTCGAGTGATATTTATTCTACAAGTTTCGTTTTCGTATTGCTCATTCTTAAATTTAGTAGATGAGGTTTCATGCACGGTTTTCTATTCCTAGTCGTATGGGCAGGCAGGTCACAGTTGTTCCTTGAGTAGGTTATTCTCAATATGCAATTTGCTTGAATATTGCAACTGATAGTATGTATGTAAAAACAAGCCGAAAAAGCCACCATTAATAGGCTGTAAACAGACATGATTCTTAAATAATATTAGTAGTCCCGGCTCAAGTTTGCAAGGACTCTCTCTCTCTCTCTCTCTCTCTCTCTCTCTCTCTCTCTCTCTCTCTCTCTCTCTCTCTCTCTCTCTATCGGCCGCTTTCCCCCCTCTTATATTAATTAGGGTTTTGTAAATATATAAATTGTTTGTTTGTCACTGGCGGCGACTTAATGGTCTTTGTGGTCGTTTTATTACGAACATTGCATTAACCTCCGTAATGCGTAGGTCATCATTCTGTCGTTATTATTTTCAATTGACACGTTGCTTGTTATTTCTGTCAGGGAAATAAGGACTGATTGCTCCTGATGTCTTTTTCGGTAGAAGTGGTGGTTAGAAAAGGTGCCTCTAAGCAACGTACCTTTGGTCATTTGCAATAATGATATCAGTTGCAGTTTCTGAAATCGTTTGCAGCTTTTGGATATTTGGTTTTCCTTTGTGGGCAAGTAGAGCATCTTTATCTTTTCTGAAAAATAATTTTTTTATGATGACTTACTGACATGCTTTAATTGGCTGAATAACTGTTAATTGAGAGAGAGAGAGAGAGAGAGAGAGAGAGAGAGAGAGAGAGAGAGAGAGAGAGAGAGAGAGAGAGAGAGAGAGAGAGAGTCCTTTATACCCAAAGACTCGTTTTCTCCATTCTCTCTGTGTGCTCAATGTCATTAGGGACCAGTATTTTGGACAGGTTAGTGGCTTATTTCTTCCTCTCTAATTCCACATCTCGAGTTTCTCTTCTAACTTCCATCGCCTCTGACTTTTATACTATTCCATCCTTCAAGAGGCGTATTTCTCACTTCCTTTCTTTCTTCCCTCTTTCTTGCTTTTCTTTAGGACGGGCCGAGGCAAGGACTTTAGGTTGGCCGTCCCATTGGCATTTGCATAAAGGATGGTATGGGACTCTCTCTCTCTCTCTCTCTCTCTCTCTCTCTCTCTCTCTCTCTCTCTCTCTCTCTCTCTCTCTCTCTCCTTTTTCTAATTTTTGCCTGGGCTATCCTTTCAATTTTTAACTCTGCGTTGTGGTTAAATTTCATAAGGATGAGAATCCTTGTCCTGTTATAACTTTTGCACAGAATGCAGTTGGAGTGAATGCTGGCGGTTTTCCCTGTCCTTACCAGGTTTCGTGTGTTAACGCGAAGCGGGAATCTAAAAACTTTTCTCATTAATGCACAAATTTCATTTATAGATTTATGGTGAAAAGCAGAAACGTGATATTCATGCTCATTTTCGTTTGTCACTTTCTCTTTGAAGGTGAGTATGGGTAAATTATTTTCCCCTCACCAGTATGTATGTGCTAATAAAATTTAAAACGGAAAAGCAATTCCGTTAAACTTCAGTCGATTAACTCTTGGTTGTTGTAGGACAAGAGTTCTTTTTGTCGCAGTGGAAACCAGTTCGTCCATTATTAAGATGGGTTGCAGGGCGGTGGCGCGCTCTTTAACTAGAGCTTTGTTTTCCAGAACCAAATCTCACGGTCATTTCAAATCGACAGACAGAGAGAGAGAGAGAGAGAGAGAGAGAGAGAGAGAGTCATTTAATCATGTTCTCATGGTCAGGTGTGTAATTGAGAATTAAGGGATTCTTTTACTTATGATTACTTGGTAATTTCATCAAAGAAAACAGTTATTCGATTTAAAGGCTGAGGAAAATTTGCAGATAGAAATGAATATTGAAGACGGTTTTCAGATAGAAAGTTTAAACGAAATCCCCCTTGGAGACGAGGAAACTAGAACTGACTCCGATTATGGGTTCTGGTGTTGCTTGCAAGAGTTAAATCTACTGTTTGTGCTTTATCGTGCGCCAAACTTTTATCAAATAATCTCGTCGACATGACTGCTGAGTTGATGAACTAAAGTTCTTTTGTTTTAACACGACTGTCTCCGGCTTCTGTTTTGATTAAGCGATTCTTCTGTTGCGTCGACAAAACAGTCTTTCTGGTGTGTGTATATTCCAGCTTCATTGATGAAATTACTTTCCCACGGTATTAAAGCAACTATCTTCCTGTAGTTATATTAAGAAAACAGCCCTTCCGTTGCAGTCATGAAATTGATTTTCGTATTGTTAAACCCGCCTTGAAGTCATTTGGGTAACATGCTTAATGCAACGCTGTTTTATCCTTTTCTGTTGAACTTATTGATTTTATACTTTGTTGTATGACGTAACATTTGCATTTGTTGATAAAGTGGAGTTGTCAAGTTTAACTTGGCATTGATAGTCGAAGGAAGCATGTGTTAGAGATTTGCATCAGGTATATTTCGAAAGATATTTTCCTTTCCTTGAAGACTGGGTTGATTTTACCCAAATATTTCTTCCTAGTGGTTTCACACCGACGTGAGAATGTAATCCTTGCCAAGGTTGTAGGATGTTCACAAAGTTCGAGGGAATATTTCTTAACCTTGTGAGAGATTTCGAAAGTTACTCACTTGATTTAATGAGGAATGTTGCAGTATTCGTCAGAGGGCGAGTTTTTAGTTCGTTTCGTATAAACCAGGATGTTCACGGTGAAATACTTGTGTGCTCGTTAGTGATAGGAAGGTATTTCTTGAAAATATATAAACTATAAGATGATTCTTGCTGTTTAGCGCAGAGATATTTTTGGAACCTTTTACAATAAATCTTGATGTCTAGCGTGTGAGGTATTTCTTGAAGTGCAGAAACATCTTAGGATATACCTCGATGTCCTACACGTAAGATTTTTGAGTGTTCTGCAGTCACAGCCAGATTTCTGTGATCATTTTTGCTTCAACATTTTGCTCCACATCTTATCAACGTTGTCAGGATAAGTAAACAGGTTCTGCATCCCTTTTCGAACGCCATATTGATTGTTAAATATGTACCAACTTTGTGATTGTTTTAGGGGAAATGATGCGCATTTTCTTTTATTTTGCTCTGCATCTTAAATTTCGGTGGATGGAAAATAACTCTGAATCTCAGTCAAAAGATGGTTTGGACTCGTGATGAGAACGGAGGAGGGTCAGTTACAAAACCAGTAAACATGGAACTGGCAGCACTCCAGTCAGCTGGAAAGCCCAGAACGCCATGGAGAAAGGTTGAAAATGAAAATTTGATCCAGATTGAAATTCAGACAAAATCCACATTGTAAAGGAAGACGAGACAATAAATTCCCATCGTTATATTATAATAACAACTTCATTTTCATGTTTTATTATTACTGCGTTGTACATTATTATTAAAGTTACATACATTCTTACTAAAGTTATATACAGGTTTGCCTTGAAAGTGGGGAAATACTGCAGTGACATTTTAAAGGATCTGTGAAACTATTATTGGTTTGACACATCAAAGACTTGGCATGTGAAAAGCCGTGTTCGATTGAATGCGAGATATTAAATTGAAATGGACATACTAAAAATATTTCATCTTTCGAATCGTCTATTGATCAGCATTTAAGATTTTATACTGTGTGAGATATTTTCTATTGTGTATTGTGTCTCAGTTGATTCAGCTCCATGGAAGCTAAATTGCTGTTCCAGGAAAATTGTAATTTTCAAGTTAACTTGATTCCTGTTCGCCTCTTTTTTTTATTTATTTATTTTAAACTCTTGTGGATTAGTTTTGCTGTGCTTTGATCCATGTATTTATTGTTACACTCACATGACAGTGAATATGTCAGCCTCTTGCTATTCTTTAAAAAGGCATCTTCTACTTTTTTTTTTTTTAAAGAAGGTAAATATTTTGTCCAATATCTTGTGAAATGGTGATTGCGCATCTTGAGAGCAAATCCGTCACATCTTCAGTCTCCCTGATTATCTGCCATGAATTACTCGTTAAGTCATTTGAGTCCTTTCTCCCTGAAAAGAAAAAAAAAAATCATTCCTTGAGTGTTTCATCAGCTTTTAAGAGATGTAACTTCTCCCTCACCTACTCTGCTCCCGCCCCCTCCCCCTCTCCCCACAACCTTTTGGCCGAGCCAGATCGATAAAATGGCTGCAGTGGCAATGGATACAGGAAGCCCTTTCCTCCTCCCGACCCCCCCACCTGACTTCAACATGCCCCCTCCTCCTCCTCCTCCTCCTCCTCCTCCTCCTCCTCCTCCTCCTCCTCCTCCTCCTCCTCCTCCTCCCACGTATAAAGCCCTTCCCAACTCCCTCGGCTATTCTCTTCCATCTCCACAATCGAGCTTTGCTGCCTTTTGTGCTTGATTTTTTTTATTATAGTTTTAGTATCTGTTTTCATTGGCATTAATTGGCTTGGAAAATTAAAAATGATAAGTATTTTTTATTGACATTTGTCGTTTGCTTAACTGCCGGTATTTTTATGATAAAATATCTCCAAGGACGAAACTAAGGATGACCAAGAATGAATAGAAATAAATGAGAATACGAAGCAACCCAAATGCTGGCACGTTCCAAGGGAAAACCTGGAAGGAATCCATTATTCCCTTAGGTGACGGAAGAAGGATTGGCAGTAAGACTTAAGTGACCGAAGGGATGCAAGAAGCCTGAAAGAGTGAGGTTGGTAAGAGAGAGAGGAACAAAAATGGTCAAACTATTGACCCATAAAGAAGGGGGAAGAATCTCAGAGGGGCCGTTTGTTGAAGGATGGATCATAATTGAGCCAATCTCTCTGATGCTGGAGCAGAGGAAGGAACTGATTGATAGGGTAATTTTCCTCTTGAAGATTTCAAGGTCTCGGTCTCTTACAGTAAGAATCATTTGGGGTCGGATAAGTTCCCCGAGAGGAACATTGATTAATGTCAAGAGAGAGAGAGAGAGGTGAAAAAGTCGAAGAAGCTGAACAGCTGGAGGGAATAGACCAATGGGCAGAAAGCTTATGCTCCACAAGGTACACTGTAAAATTGTAAATGGACACCTCACCCCCTCCCCTACTGGGCGAGAGAGACAGTATAATCATAATATGCTTTGCCCTCGAGACAGTCGTGCCTTTCATGATTAAAATTATGAGACTGCATAGATTAAAAAAAAAAAATGAGTTCAGGGCATGATCAAGGGTAAGAAATTCAACAAGGTTTTATAACCTGTGGAACATTTTCATTTCTTGCTCGAGAAAAGCATATTTTGAAATTCCTGGTGGATATTATTGCGATGGTAATATTTTGAGTCTGAATGTTCAAGTTATGAATGTTTTAATATATATTCACAGGCAGGCCCATACCCTAAAAGTTGTCTTTCCGGACCATTGAGTCTTGCAGTATTTTTATTCAGTGTAGAGATTATTCAATTTGGAATTTTTTTTTTAAACTCTTAGTAAAAGGAGAGGTTTCAACTTGGCAGATTTCGAAAAGTTTTGATAATTTTAATTCAGATCAGCTGAAACTGGAAGTATTCTCTGTTAGCTGAAATTTGAAGTATTCTCAAATCAGAACGATATGAACTGATTTATTTCTTCCGAGAGGCACGTGACCGTAGCAGTGTGGATGATGCAAGAGAAAGAGAATAAGGGAGAAAGAGAATGTGAGGAAGAGCCAAGAGGGTAAAATTGGGAGCGTTTTTAATTCTGTCTCGATGTTATCATCAAAGTTCTCGATTCTTAATGTATGAGACCGTGAATTTTTTTCATTTAATCTTGATGATGCAGGTAATAACATTAGACAAATAAGATGAAATGAATTAATTGAATTAAGTTTATAGAATTGCCGACATTATTAATTTAGTGAGAAGCAATTCCACACATTTCCTTGAAATTTGAAAATCTCAGGAAAATCTTAATCAAGTGTTTCGATACGAGTGTTTACGAAACTAAAAAAATATATACAATTAATCACCAAGCATATAAATTAAATTTAAATTCTCTCTCTCTCTCTCTCTCTCTCTCTCTCTCTCTCTCTCTCTCTCTCTCTCTCACGGCATTTAGTCCAGTCAAGGAGACAAATATTGGGTGAAAGGCTACCACTGGCTCTGAGATATTCTCTGAAACGGCAACAGTGTCGCGTTGCAGCTGACGCCTATTGACGTAATGGAGATCCTTGTAGCGAGTTGGTGCGAAACTCCACACAGGGAAAACAATTTTGGGCTTCCCTTTTACATCTAGTCGTTTTTAAACAAATATTTTCTACATTGTTTCTTCAAGTTTTCCTTTGACCTTTTAAATAAGAAAAGTAATTGTAGTTTTTCACTTGCATTAATTGTTTTTTTGGTTTTGCCTTATGGAAAATAATTTTGGGTTTGGTTTTACATTCATTTATACAGTATTAATGTATTTTTGGCTTTAGGCCAGTTGTGTAAAATGCGGATATTAAAACTGGTGGTTTTCGTTATTTAAAATGTGGATATTAACATATCTCTAGAATGCCGAAAACAGGAAAATGAATTAGGTTTGTTTGGCATTCATTTTGTTATAGACAGATTTTGCGTTTCTGTTAGAGAAGAGAATAATTGTTACAATTTTCGCGTCTGAGGAACAAATTTTATGGCCCATATACCAGCTTTTTTTAGGACAGACATTTGTTTTTGTTTATTACTTGTATCATTCGTAGAGGTTTTTCCTCACGGAAAATATTTTTTAAAGATGAGACAAATGGCCAAGATTCTTTTTACAGAAATTTAAACCGAATTAGGTGTCTCCAGAAATTTAATTTTAGTTACTCAGGTTAAAGTTCCCCTCTGACGGCGAAAATGTCACGTAGTTTTACTTGGCCAGTCTTTTATCTTTTGATAAAGATCTTATAGAACCCCTTTTCCATATGACTTGGTCCAAGTTTGTTTTTTAAGTTTATTGTAAAAGCTTTTAAATTGCCACTTTCAATAATTCAGACAAAAATTTTAGGCTTAGTTTTCATGTTTTTTCGTTCACATTGGTTAGGTGAGGATTCATCTCATATATTAGGTTCATATTAACATTTATCTTTTATGTTGATTTTCATGTTCAGGAAAATGCTTCCGATTTTTTTTTTTTTTTTTTTTTTTACCAACTCCAAAAGATTTCTAGTTTGAAATGTTTTAACTTTAGTGCGATATAATTATTTCAATCCATCCGGTATTTAATAATATCCATGTATGTTCTTCGCACTTGAAACGCCTTAGAATATGTGCAGTTTTTATGATAGTTCCAAAAAGAGCTGGAGACGACAGTCTCGTAACGCTTTGTGAATGACTCACTAATTCAAACCTGAATATGAATTGTTTTTAAATCCTCTAACTTAACCATGAATTACGGTTAATACTTGTAATTTAATCGTTATGCTTAAATTTGCGAACTTGAGCGGGGAATTAGGCTTAAATCATCTAATTAAATCTTGATACATAAATCTTTCTACTTACTCATAAATATGCTTTACAGTGAATTATGCTTAAAATCCTCGAAATTA
>NC_089755.1:50754297-50761797 GCF_040412425.1 Macrobrachium rosenbergii | reverse complement strand
TAGTAAGATAGAAATGTTGGTCCTGTAAACACTGCAGATTGTAAATGTCAGCGTTAAGTTGAAAAACAGCTTTGTTTTGGGAAATTTATTTTCAGTGTTTTTGTATTTACGTCCTGTTGGAGTTGCAGAATAGTGTAAGCTTAATACGATTTTTTAAAAAATTTTGGAGGCGTTTGAAATCATGTTGAAACGTATTATAAGTACGCTAGAGTATGGTGAATGTCAAGTTGATCCAGGTTTGGAAAATTATTTATCTGCTACTAGCGTGCTTTACATAAGACCTCTCTCTCTCTCTCTCTCTCTCTCTCTCTCTCTCTCTCTCTCTCTCTCTCTCTCTCTCTCTCTCTCTCTCTCTCTCCTTCCTCAGAGCGACTTCCTTAACGAGAAAAACTTACGGAATACAAAGTTTTCCAGGGGAATTTATATTGTTAGTTTCTTGTTACCGAAATATGGAGTATTATTTCTTGTCTCTGATGATTTCCATAATAATGGAGAATATGGTGGAACATTTCTCTTTTATTATGGAGTTGCAAGGTTGCGTCCCCCCACCTCCCCCTTTTGTTTAGGGTTGTCAATAGCTTACATCATTCGAGATAATAACTGTCTTAGTTTAGAGGCTGCTTTGAAAATTGACATCAAGGCTGGGAATGACACGCCACTCGCCTTGTTCTTTGTGTATTAATTTGGTAATCTGTGCTTTTGTAATAACTGATCTCCACTTTCTGTATTTTCCGTTGCATTCTGGTGCTTCTTTCGAAGAAACACCACAACATTCTGTGGAAGCTTGAATTTCAAGTCATTGGCCTCTGTGGGCTTGTTCCATAAGAATAGGGTTCATCCTCTTAATAATAATAATAATAATAATAATAATAATAATAATAATAATAATAATAATAATAATAATAATAATAGAGTAGTCCACCCCATAGTTCCGGTGCCATTTAGATAATAAGAGGAGGCTTAACCATTGTAACTGGTGTTGTAGTAAATAGGTCAGGATAAATGTCAGGAATACGTGAATATTAAAGGACAAGTCTTCTGTCTCTTTTTGGCACTTGGGCGACTTTTGTTTTAAGATTAGATGTTTATTTTATATAAAGCAGTAAATGATGAGCACGCCAGCACAGACTAGTGAAGTGTGGGCATTTTTATATGTGTTTGATAATCTTTCGCTACACGGCGTTTAAGAGCGGCTTTTGGTTTTGTGGTAAAAAAAAAAAAAAAAATATATATATATATATATATATATATATATATATATATATATATATATATATGTATATATATATATATATATATATAATTCATGTACATTAACACGCACGGTTTTTATATGGAAAAATATGTCCGTGTCGAGGAAAGAACGATCGTAAAAGCAGCGTTGAATAAAGTCTCCTACTGCTCCCCCATGCCGTGGGAAGATATATGGTCCCCGGGTGACGGTCTTAAGTAACCTAGAGTATGTCAAGGGACATTTTTTTCTGTTTTCAAGGACATATTTTATGCTTTCATGTCGGGAGAGAATTAGTCTTGGCCCGTTTTACCCTCTTTCGTCGGGGTCTCTCGTTTTTTACATCATTAATTTTCTGAAAAATTTCACAAGGGAAAACATAGTGATACATTTAAATTTTACATTTTGGTATTAGGTAAAGTCGTCCATATCTTAATACGTCATTGTATACAATGACAGAACCAGTTAATACAATTTACATAGCGTTGTATAAGGTGCTGTTATATATATATATATATATATATATATATATATATATATATATATATATATATATAGATATATATTATATATGTATTATATATGTATATATATGATATATATATGAGCTTTTCAGTCGAGAACACGCAAAGTGCCATTTTTAAAATATTATGAATTAAATTAAAAATACTTTGGCCGAGGATGGCGCTTAGCATTTTCTCAACTGAAAGGCTCATATTTATATATATATATATATATATATATATATATATATATATATATATATATATATATATATATATATATATATATATAATATATATATATATATAATATATAATATAATATATAATATATAATATATATATATATATATATATATATAATATATAATATATAATATAATATATAATATATAATATATAATATATAATTATATATATATATATATATATATATATATATATATATATATCTATATATATATATATATATATATATATATATATATATATATATATATATATATATATATATATATATGGATAGATGTACAGTTACGCCAGGTATTTGCAAACAAAAATTACAGTTACATGAATTTGTGTGATCTGAAACAGGTGTCTGTACGTCCGACGAAATATGCAACGGACGCATGCAGAAACGACACAAAATTAATATATGTTTGTCTTCTTAGCAATATGGAAGGGGATGGCGCTATAAGGGAGAGCTGCCAGCAAGGGGAGAGATAATTGAATTATAATTTTTCCTGCGCCATTTGCGAAAGGACTCCCGTGTTTTTTTTATTTGTAATATGCGAAATTACTCGTCTGGTTTTCGTTTGTTTCTTGCTTAAGGTCGTATGTGAACTAATCATCTGGGGTTTGTTTATTTCCATTTTCTGTTTGTTTGATTAGATTCCTGCTTCGTTTCTCATTTGAGTGAAGAATGATGCTGTTTATTAGTTGTTTTTTTTCATGTTATACGTAAAGTGAGTTCATTGTTTATTTGCTTCTTTGTTCTCAGGCATTATGTCAGTTTGAGCCATCTGCTGTTTACTTGGTGTGTGTACAGTACTTTGTGTGTGTGGTATGAGAAGTTAGAGTTCGTTGTTTAAGTCGTTATTTAGGTCTTACTGCAATTAAATCATCCTGTGTGTGTGTTTGTATGCTAGTCCTTTTTACTTTCGTCTGATGTTCACCACGTCACTTGCTGTTTTTTAGTTTGTTATATTAACGTTGTTTTTTAGTATGTTATATTAACGTTGTTTTTTAGTATGTTATATTAAGGTTTTTTTTTCATCATAATTTCTTGTGACAGAAAACGTACTGCTGTAAATGACTAATTCTTTTACCCAGTTTTTTTTGTAATGTTTTTGATCAATTAAATCTCTAGTTGTCTGTTGGTTGTAGTAATCTCTCTCTCTCTCTCTCTCTCTCTCTCTCTCTCTCTCTCTCTCTCTCTCTCTCTCTCCACTGTTCTAATGAATGGGCATAAAATATCCTCTTCGAAAATATTCTTGCGCATTTTGCATTTGATGGTTCTCTGCTTCTTTTTCAGTTCTTTGCTCTTCATTTTAGTCATCCATAGCAAAGACTGATTTAATCTTCATGAAAGTAAAATAATGAGTCATGTTTTCTCTGATGGCTAATTCGCAGTGTAACAGTGATACCTTTCGAGCTAATAATGATTTCCAGTCGTTGGCTCAAAGGAGAGTGTTTATTTATTTATTTTTTTATTTAATTTTGTTATTCTATGGTTTTAAATTCAAAGTAATGACTCGGGCGAAAGCACAAGTTTTGACATTGAGATCTCAAGCCTCTATATAAATTAAGTGCGATATTATTCGAGCAGGTGCTCAGCAAATACCTATAAATCCCGCCCGTGCATAAGACGTGTTCTGTTCTAATGTATTCATTCATCTTGTCACACGTTCGGCGGAGCATTAATTTGTTATGACCGAACCCGTGAAGGCATCAGCGTGAGAAATCGCGCAACACAGCCAGAGGAGACGACAGAGCAGTCGCGGCAGCTGCATTTAGGAACATGCCAGCTGCTTGGGGATCGAAGGGTGTCGCTGTAATATTGCAGCGGGAGGAGTTTCGTCGCTTCGAGATTGATGAGGTCCTAAGCGACACTTCACGGCCTCACATACCCGATAGCGGCGCCATCAATCACATCCGCTCTTTAGGCGTTCGTCGGTCCTCAGTAGACTCTAGAGATAAATCTCGTAACTGAGTTAGAAAAAGCACTATATATTGATAGTTTAATCATGCATATGACCTTGCTGGTTCCAAGCCCGGTCAAAAGAGGAGATATGGGTGTTGAGGATATGATGGACGCCCCAGCCTTAAAGCCTAGCTTGTATGAAACTCCCAGCATTCTGTGTCCTCTGTTGCAAGCTACAGTGGGTCGTCCTTGGGGAGAAGAAACTTTAAAAAGTTACAGGAAAGGTAAAGCTTTACTGACCAGTGTGTAGCTTTAACCTCAGCTCATGAGTACAATGATATTTTTATTATCAGTATTTCATTATTGTTTGTTGCTGATACTTGTTGCATGTTCGTTTGTGATAGCATTCCTTCACAGTTGTCCTTTTGAGATAAGCAATGAAAACGTAAGTCATTCACTCATTGGGATTTTGTATTATATGTTACAAGTCGATTTCATTAATTTTATAGTTCTCTGTCTTCTGCGTTTCTGCCCTTGTCGAGTTTTTCTTTTCATTCCATATTTTGTCACTCAAAAATGTTAACCAAGAATAGTGCCAGGAATATTACAGGCATTACGTACTGCTATGGCATGCAGCAACAAGATCCATCGTTATTTAATGCAAGAAAAATTAACATTTCCTTATCGTCAGAAAGGTTAAAAGATAGTGACTAACAGCGTAGTCGAGCCACGAATCCACAATTCCCCTGATAACAAGGATCATAGATTTGTTCCCGCAACTTTCTTGTCCGTATCTGAGGGCGCTGCTCCTCGTTTCTCGTTGGAGATCACGTCGTTTAATACCTGATGTATACTCCTCCGGCTTCATCCACGTACCCAGACTCCAGTCTTACGCCAAGTTTGGGCCTTTGTATGCCTAATGCCATTTGTTGCCGCACTGATGTGAAAGCAGGATTTGGTTGGAATACCAATGCATATCGAGCACGTTCGTGTTCTCTATATATTAGCTCTTTGGGCTGTGATAGGAAGTTGAATTGAATTTATATTGAATTTACAATTCTCCAGTGGGAAATGCTAGATGTTTGAGCAGTATTTTTTGACATTTAATGTTCCGAGTTCGACAGTGCAAAGAGGCTGTTTCCCAGGAGGCTACTAGGGCGATTATGGAACAGTTTGAAGAAGAATCGCAACCCAGATTTTTTTATGGGGGTTAGAGGGGTTGGGAGGAAGAGAGGTTTGGTGCGCAGTAGGTCCTCGGTATTATTAGGTTAGTTTTCAGGCATTCAAGTTTGCCTAAAATACGCTCCACTGTCATCTATTTCTAAATCAGAATACTTTTTAATTAAGTTAGAACTATACCACAAACACTTCTGAACTGTGTAATGTTAATTTTTTTCCTTAACCATGTTAAAAGCCTTATGTAAAGAAACATCAACTGGCAGCTTTCGGAGGCCATTCCAAGGTTTTGCGTAGGAAATTTCAAAGCTGTAATAATCTGTTGTGGGGCGTTTATTGCCCGGAAATAGAATTTGGCTCTCTTGTTGGATCTTGGGAGTTTACTTAATTCTTGTGGGTCGTGACATTACATTTTCAAATCGTTCGTAAGCAGACTTCCTATTTCTGATTTTCTTCGTTCGAGTGGAAACAGAGTTGCCATGCATTCATTTTTCGTAGTGCCATTCAAGTAATCGATCTTTCTAGAAGTTTATCTTTAAATCGTAACGGATACGTTGTTGTTTATTTAGAATTTCGCGCGTGACTGCATATATATATGTGTGTGTATATATATATATATATATATATATATATATATATATATATATATATATATATATATATATATATATATATATATATAATAATCTTGTGTGTGCGCGCATGCTGTCATATAAATAAAGAGAATTAAACAATTCACATAATTAAATGAAGCGAGGAAGATATTTTTCATATAGGGATTGGAGTAAACTTTGTGATTCTTCCCACGATTTTATTTCATAGCGAGTGAAAACGTCGAGGGATTTACCGGCGGTTTCAGCTCTCGTTTATATTCCTCAATTGTGTTATAGTTAATGAAAGGCGGTAAGAATATGGAATATTTTATGAAAAATGATTAAACAAGATAGTGAAATCAATCACTGCAAGAAATATCTTTCTTCACTACGCTAAATTTAGCCAGTAAATTGTCTGAGCCAGCCTTTGATGTTCTGGGGCCATTTTCCGTGATTAATGAATAAAACACGTGCCCTTTCTATGATTAATGGGTCCCTTCCGGTAATAACGTAGCAGTTTTGGGAATAGTTGTAATGGCGGAAGCCGGGACACAATATTAATGAGTAAATGAGTCTTCTTTGCGCCTTTTCTTTGAAATGAGACAGGGGCTCACGAAGGGGATTCGATTGAGCGTTAGAACAGAGAGAGAGAGAGAGAGAGAGAGAGAGAGAGAGAGAGAGAGAGAGAGAGAATGTCTAGGTCAATATCTGACATGACGTAATTAAGGATTATGGCTGAATAAGAGTATAAAGTAAACAATGGAAAATGGAGAGAGAGAGAGAGAGAGAGAGAGAGAGAGAGAGAGAGAGAGAGAGAGAGAGAGAGAGAGAGAGAGCCGGTATAGCGAATTGAAGAGTTCATAATGCAGAATATAGATATAGAAATGTGAGGGAGGAAGAGCAAGGAGTTAAGGAAGAGAGAGAGAGAGAGAGAGAGAGAGAGAGAGAGAGAGAGAGAGAGAGAGAGAGAGAGAGAGAGAGAGACGTTACGGCGAATTTAAGTGCGTTGGTAATGCAGAGTATGGATATAGAAATGAGGGAGGAAGGGCAAGGAGTTAAGGAAAAAGAGAGAGAGAGAGAGAGAGAGAGAGAGAGAGAGAGAGAGAGAGAGAGAGAGAGAGAGAGAGTAATTGCAAGGAAACTATTACAACATATACTGCAAGGTGGAAGCTGGTAAAAAAGTTGCAAGTATAATTTTTGATGTTGATGAAGTTTAATAAGGAAATTGTTTATTAAGTCATGATGTTAGAAAATTAAAAGAAAAATGAATAAATAAGTGGAACGATGATATAAAGTCTACTAGAGGCTAGGGGAAAATGCAGAAGGGGGAGTTGAAGGATATTGATGAAGAGAAAATTGAATGGAAGGTTTATTAGTGAAAGCTGAATAAAGAGAGAAGTGAAAGGGGCGGGTGGCTGGTACATGTCAAGAGCTTGCGAGCGAAATGTACCCATCTGATTAATTGCGTGAATTGACCCAAATTTATAAAACAGAGGGGAAAGGGATTTGAAATACGAACGCAGTGGCGTGTAGTAAATGTAGCCCTCAGATTAGGTTAGGTTAGGTTAAATTATTTTAACCCGTGTAACATAAGTTTAGATTATTTTACATGATATTGGGTAAGGTTATTGAAGGGTAAGTTTTGTAATATATTAGGCAAGGTAAATATCGTGTCATGAGATGCTTAGCAAACTTTATTTTTTTTTAAGTGCACTCTTTTTGGGTCCTTATAAAAAGAATTTATAATTTTCCCTATTTCCGGTGTATTTCCTTCGTTGCCGGAAATGCAGTCGCCCGACATAGTTGGTCAGTTAAGAAAGCCTTGAAGGGAGATGCACTGAGAGGTTGGGGGTG
>NC_089755.1:50716797-50749297 GCF_040412425.1 Macrobrachium rosenbergii | reverse complement strand
TCTGGATTACACATTTTTAATCCATGTCATTTGCATTAAATCTTCTGTCGAAATTCCTTTTACATTACAATTTTGATCCTCGTAATTAAAGCCCGAAGCTTTTCAAATCCGCAATGTTACGTTATAAGTTTTAGATCTGGTGATTGGGCTTTGTGTCCTTTAAACCTCGTAATTATACAACTTTTGAACTCTGTTATTAAGCTTTATGAATCCAGTCGCTTTGTAACACTTTCGAACACCCAGTCCCCCTTTAGTTAGAAGCGACGTCTCTCTTGTGAACTTTATGATTCCAGTCGTTTTGTAACACTTTCGAGGTCTCCCCCCCCCACCCCTAGAAGCGGCGTCTCTCGACGCCCGTCTTTTGCTCGCGATCGACAATACCACTCTTTAATTAGATCCTTAACCGCAACATTTCCCCTCCCCCTCCCCCCCCCACAGCCAATAAGAGTGATTTGCGCATTCAGCGGCGTCGGAAAAAAGCCCTTAATTGCCTCTCCCTAGTTGGGAGTGTTGGGTATCCCTCCAGGAAGAGGGCAGAGCGATGGGATTTTCGCTTTCTGATTGCTTTTGCAAAGTGATCCTCGATGGAATTGAATCACGAAGCCGAGAGGATGCTCACTCACTCACTCACTCACTCATTCGCTCGTGAGTGACGTTTTGGTTTCTTTTGTAAGCGGGAGGTTCTCGTCATCGTTAGCGCTGGAGTGAGAGAGGGAGTCGAGGTGGGCTCGATGATGCCATCTTTTTTTTTTTTTTATAGTTGCGTAAGTATTGATGCGTATTTCATTTTCTTCGCTATAAATTGGTCCAAGGGTTGGTTTGATTTCATTTGCTTTCGTGTGTGGTCGAGAGAGAGAGAGAGAGAGAGAGAGAGAGAGATATTGCAGGGGAATTATATGTATATATATGTATGTATGTATGTGTGTATGTATATGTATATGTGTGTATATATATATATATATATATATATATATATATATATATATATATATATATATATATATATATATATATATATATATATATTGCAGAAAATCACTGGAGACGTGTGATGGTCATGTATGCATCAGCCAGGAGAAAGGTGAATATATTATATATATATATATATATATATATATATATATATATATATATATATATATATATATATATATATATATATATATATATGCAATTTAATTATAAAATCAGTGAGGAGGACAAACTGCAAATACAACGTTGAAGTACCCTCGTAGCACCCAACTATATACTCAAAGTTCGCTTGACAAGATACCATCAACATTAATTTTGTATCCGCTTCTTAGACTTTAAGCAGATCGTATTAAAAAAAATTGTCCCAAAAAATCATGCAGGAAATCCATCACAATTAGGTGTGTGGCATTCTTTTGACTGATAACTAAGATAGAGGGAATTGCGAAGTGTTTCTTATGCGTGCACCTGTCTAACGGTAATTCTGAGGTGAGCAGTCGAGATGAATCATTCTTCATGTTCAGGTTGTCTATGCAGTTGATAAACTGACGTCATGGGCCTTAGTAAATAAGTCGAACAAGTTCATCTGCATTGCTCAAGTCTACAGCACATTTATTCTTGACTGTGAACTTGCATGAATGGGCATAAAAGAATATACAACATTCGGATAATATATTCGATAGTTCAGGTTGATGTCACACCTCCTTTAAGCCATACCAGCATACGAAACCAATGATTTTTTAACGTATAAGCTAAAAGACTGATGTTGATTAAACTATATGAAGAGCTTTGCAAACTGAATAGGTCCTTATTACCGTGTTGACCCTAAGGATTTCACCTTCCAAGCGAATCTGTCCCATAACCACGGCCAAGCAGCGAGATTCCAATTACCATAACAGATGAGGGCTTTCCAATTAGCGAAAGAAGTCTGGCCTTCCCATTTCCATAACAATTAAGGTGTCCCAAAGTTGTTTTGTGGACAAGTTGTGGGGGAACCTCGATTCTCGTATCTCTTGTTACTCGAGATTTTTCATCCTCTCAGAAAAAATCTTAAGTCTCCGTTATTTTCTTCTCCATCTTTTCTTGTTTCGTCCTTTTTTTTTTATCTTTCGTCTCTCCTTTTTTTTCCTTTTAAGATTTTGTTACGTTGAAGTTTCAAATCTACGGGTAAATCACTGGAATTTCCGTCTTGTTTGTTTTCTGTCAGTGGACATTCACCTGCATAATTGATTTCAGGTGATGTGGCTAAATGAGCGTCGTATTGCCTCTAGATCATTGTTTCACCCACGGTATGTGGTCGACATATTCTTAATATTTGCATCTGAAGAACATATTCCCCTTATTCTGGACTATCATTATAGTGAATTTACCTCCGAAGGAGAATAGAATAACGTAATAGCTTATGTTATCAGTCTGTGAACAGAACGATATTTCTTTTCTACTTATATTTACGGGAACGGACGATTACGGGACTTAGAACGAATTTTTCGTCATTCATTAATGTGATTTGTAGATGTACTTTGGTCTCTGATCTTGCAGAGTATGTGTGTGTGTGTGTATGTACTGTATAGTGTGTGTGTGTGCAGGTACAACGTCAGCAAAATTGCCTGCGTGAAGTTTATATTGCTGGTAGAAAGGTCGACCTCTGACATCTAGATGCCGGGAGAGGCACTATCTACAGTCATAAATTGCAGTCATAAATTCCTGATGAACGGTATTTTTTGTGAGCAATAGGAGCTCGCTTGCTTTGTATATATATATATATATATATATATATATACAGTATATATATATATATATATATATATATATATATATATATATATATATATATATATATATATATATATATAAAACAGTTTGTAATTTCAATTACAGGAATTCTGTTATTTCACATCCGAGATGATGATAATATTTTCTCTTATATTTGAAAGTATTTTTTACGGTTTGCCGTGTTTGTTAATCATCAGCAGCTAGGTTAAGCCCATTATGTGTCTGGGAATTTACCGTATTCGTTTTTTCATAATTAACCCCCGTGTTATTATGGTTGTGCTGTCTCCACTTCAGTTGCAACGAAGGTACGCCGTTTGAATTAATGATACCGTGCTAAAGTGTGCAATGGAGTATCCCTCTCTCTCTCTCTCTCTCTCTCTCTCTCTCTCTCTCTCTCTCTCTCTCTCTCTCTCTCATGCACTCTTTGGAAGACACGCTAACAGCATTATTTATTCTCTACAGAACAAAGCATAAACCCTGTTGGAGGGAAAAGTTGGTCCCACATAATAAACCTCCCTGGGAGGACAACCCCCCCCCCTCTTCTTTCTGCTGATGGAAATAATCCACTTATGGAAGGATAAAGAAAAAGAGGAAGAAAAAGTATAATGAAACGCCTCTTCTGATCTATCCGATTATCTGAGGAAGATTACATTTCAACAACGCAAAAAAAAAAAAAAAAAAAAAAAAAAAAGATATTGCGGAAAATCTTATTTTCGAAAATCGCTCACGATCACTTCTCATCTTCATCCCGTTCAGGGATCCAATCTCGACATGGTTATGGCCCTCCGTTGCAAGTATGAAATCCTCCCCCCGCCCCCCTTCAGAAGCTTCAGCAATGAAAACGTCAGGATGTTTTCGTATTCAGACACACGCGCGCGCTGAAGTTTTCGGCGGTAAAACTTCCGGCGGTTTTTAGGCGCTTGCACAGAAGAAGGCACGCTTTGAGGCTTCAACTGGAAAAACTCCGGAGGACTTTTGCTCACACGAAACGTGAACAAAGACATTAGCAGTAAAACTTTGATACGGTTTCTCACGCTGGCATACACTTAGAGGCTTAAGCAGTGAAAACCTTTGAAAAGTTTACTCACAAATGCGCACACAAATTGCCTTGAGAGGTGAAAAACGAGACGGCATTGCACACAATACATCTGCATAAACCAGAGCAATAAAAACCCCAGATGGTGTTGAACACAAAGAAACACGCTCACCAACGTGCATGCAGACTTCTGTGATATATATATATATATATATATATATATATATATATATATATATATATATATATATATATATATATATATATATATATATATATATATATATATATATATATATATATATATATATATATATATATATAGATAGGACAGTTAGTGTGTAGATTTGGATCTGGAATCCATTATCATGGCAATCTGTGTGTCAATATGGAGTCTTGAGGGATGGAACTCTGCGGCAGAAGTGTCACTCGTGTTTAATGAAAGGGATTTGCAATTATGATTCTCTCTCTCTCTCTCTCTCTCTCTCTCTCTCTCTCTCTCTCTCTCTCTCTCTCTCTCTCTCTCTCTCTCTCTGTGTGTGTGTGTGTGTGCTGAGAGGCCTTTCTTGAAATAGTTCTTCAGTTATAGAAGCTTATAAAGGGACACACGTTATACTGAGAGAGAGAGAGAGAGAGAGAGAGAGAGAGAGAGAGAGAGAGAGAGAGAGAGAGAGAGAGAGAGAGGCAGAGACAAGGTGAAAGGCCTGAGGAACCTGACTTGACCTCATGTTCAAAAAAGCTGAAAAGAGGTTGCTATTATCCAACTGACTGTGCTTTCTAAAATAGCACACTCAAAGAGGTTGGAAGCCCGAAACTAGTTTGTTCTTTTGCTGCAGCAAAGGTGTTGCTGTTTTTATATATATGTATATATGTGTGTGTACACATACACACACACACACACACACACACACACACACACACATATATATATATATATATACTTACATTTTTATCTACTAGGTATTTTCACGTAGTCAAGGAGTGCGGATGTTTTGCGCTTTTTATAACTTATATTTGATATATAAAAAAATTTTTATTCTCTCTCTCTCTCTCTCTCTCTCTCTCTCTCTCTCTCTCTCTCTCTCTCTCTCTCTCTCTCTCTCTCTCTCCTCGTCATGTTTTCAGCCTTGCGATCCATTTGCAAGAGGTGGAAATAGATTAATTTCATTTCTGCCCAGACCTGCAGAACAAGAAAACTTTTTAACGCATCGTTGCTTTTAATCTTCATTTTTCCTTTTACATCCTGTGTTATTCTTCTTTTCTTTTCTTCAGATTAGTCCTGTTGTTAGCCCTTTTCAAATTAGCTTCTGTTTATGAATTTATTTATATTTTTATTTTGTATAATGCGGAATTTCAGAGATGTTGCGTAACGGTGATGATGATGGTGATGTGATGATTCCCTCATAAATTCATAAATAATAGCTAATATGAAGAGGGCTAACAACACGAGTAGCTGAAGAAATGAAAATTTAAGAATACAGAACAAAAAAAAATGGGAAAATGAGAAGGAAAAGCAACGATGCGTTAAAAATAGTTTTCTTCTTGTACTGCAGGTCCACGTAAAAAATTTGTTTGTAGATTTACTCTTAACCCCATTATTTGGTCTCTTTTCACAAGAGGAAATTTTATACTCCGGAATCGTGGTATCTATTTCGTATTCCGGAATCTTGGTATCCATTTTATACTCCGGAATCTTGGTATCCATTTTATACTCCGGAATCTTGGTATCCAAGTATGCAGCGTGCTTTTATATCCCGTAGAATGAATATAAACAATATATTTTACGTTTTTCTTCGAATGTCTTTGCCAGAAGGAAAAAGGCTTGTTTTCACTAATTTAGAGTTTCCGTAATTTGTTACAATAACCTGTATATGTTGCTCTCTCTCTCTCTCTCTCTCTCTCTCTCTCTCTCTCTCTCTCTCTCTCTCTCTCTCTCTCTCCATAATGAGATGGAAAACGTCTGAAAGTCGTTTCATATCTGTCAGTATTCTTGAAAAAGTTTGTTTCATAACTCTTCCCGCCATCTGTAGGTTTTAATAATGATAGTGAAATCTTGTACTGTCACCATCAACGTTCCTGTAGAAAAAAATGAAATGTTAATTTTTTTTAATTTATGAAAGATTTTTTAGGTTAATATTTTGTATGAAGTGGTTCCCAGTTCTTAATTGTTGGCTATCATGTAGCTCTCTCATCGACGTCTGGTAATTATTTACATTTCCAGTTAGCATTTATTGCTTGAAATATTATGACAGCTGTTTGGGGCTGTATGTCATCAGCTGCCAAGCAACCTTTCAAAGATTGTGATGGATCTCTTCATCCCGTTTTCACTTGGTGTTAATTTATATTGGATACCAAAGTAAATTTATTTTGATTCCTAACTGGTGTTTCGATTATTTTATGATAGCTTGATTATTGGGAGTGATATTAACCAAGAGATTTTTTTATAACACGTTAAAATTATAAACGTATTAAATTTGTATAATTTTATTTTAAGAGGGAAATGTTTTCGCGGGGAGTGCTGGTATAGCCTGGAAAATGTCAGCAATATCAAGAACGAAATCAGAACTGTATATTTTTTTTTTTATTCGTTCCGCAGCCGTCCACTGCTATTCTGTTTCAAGAAAATGCAATTTACTTGAAGACAAACTTACTCTCTCTCTCTCTCTCTCTCTCTCTCTCTCTCTCTCTCTCTCTCTCTCTCTCTCTCTCTCTCTCTCTCTCTCTCACAGGCCGTGAACTAGGTGCTGTTACTCTCCTCCTCCCTAAAAAAAATTCTTTTGAAATACCGACTCGATTTCCTTTGCAACATAAAGTATAAAATTCCCTGTGAACCTCAAGTTACAACCATTAAAAGTTTTCCCTTTTTCTGAGAGAACTGAGTTCAGTAATTCCTCTCATTAACTCGATATCTCCTCGTTAACTTTTTTTTTAATTGACGAAAAGCAAAAATAAGGAATTTTCAATGTTCTCATCTTTGAAGGCTGTGAGGCTGGTGTTTCTGTTTAATTGCTCTATTAAAGGAGTGTTGTTGCTCATTTGTTGCTCAGACTTGGGATAAACAGACTCGAATTACGTGATGCGAGAAATGCTGTTTCTTTCAGTAGGAACCGACAGTGGTACCATTGCTCAAAACATCCCCCGGCGCTGACGAGTTACACTTAGTGTTAATGGACTTTGACCTCTTCAAGTGATGGCAGACCCGCCCTCGAAAAAAGGCAGGTTAATGATTCAGGACCATAATTGGAAAATGTACTCGATGTTCACTTTTTTTTCGTTTTTGTACGTTTAGAAGTAAAATGAATAATTTGGGCTTGAATGCATTAGTATGTATAAAGAAACCTTTATACTTTACTTCCTCATTTTACAGTTTTTAGGTTTGTAATTATTTAGAAAAATAATGGAAAGATAACAGAAGAAGGATGTAATACCCGTACTATGTTTTATACACGTTATATACGTACGTTTAATATACCGATTGAAAGATAAATAATTGCAGATAAGGATTAATAATTAGTTTATTTTGTTTCGTATGTAAATACATTTGCAATAGAACATTCTGGAGAGGAATCGGGAGGTAATAGATTAATACTGAGAATTATCTGACGTCATTGCATTCAGACGTGTAACAGCAGTGCAAATTTACTTGTCTCCAGTGGAATCTGTGTATACGAGAATAAACGTATTGAAGAATGTAATGATGTAACAATTGTTTTTTTTCCCGAAATAGCAGTTTGTAATTTGAGTGAGTTTTTGGAATGAGTCAGATGAGTGTTTGATTGATCAGATGATTTTATATGATTTAAGTGATTGTATATGCATAATGCCGGATTCGGTCCCATAGAGAGCAGGAACGCTTTAGGCTCGCTGTTATGTCCAATTGTCTCAATACAGTAGAAAATTATGGCCCATATATTTAGTCGATTTTGATGGGTGGGGGACAGAGTGAGTAAAGGTTGTGGGATTAGCAGCCTCACTCCAAAAATCGTTGCCGAAAACGGAGGCTAAGATGAGACGTTCTGGAGTCACCATTGAAAAAGAAGCATTTAGCTGCGGGAGTTATTTAGTATTCAGGCTTTCAGTCAGAGGGTTCAGAAAGGTTTTAACGTCATAAAGCCAATTTTTCATGTAATCCCCTTGACGGACAGAAGCTGCCTTTCGAAAACTTCAGCACTCCATTTGACCTCATTGCTTATGGAAGGCTGGAGGGGAAGCGGGAGAGAGAGAGAGAGAGAGAGAGAGAGAGAGAGAGAGAGAGAGAGAGAGAGAGAGAGAGAGAAAGGAGGTGAATGGGTCATGTGATAGCCATATCACCCTCTCTCCTTCTAAGGGTAATAGTAAAGGACACCCCTCAGACTGCCTTTAAATATAAATGACTGCAAAATACAATTAAACATGTATTTGCCCGTAATGGGGTTAGTCTTTTGAATACTTGAGTTGGCGTATTCTTTGCTTGTGTGGTTTGTGAATATATATCTTACAGATATTGATGGAATAAGTGGCCTTATGCCCTTAAATATGCTAGCACAAAAGCAAACAAGAAAAAGAGGAGGAAGAAAAAAACTTTGGCTGAACCTGAAGATAGGGCAAAGGCCATCCATCTATGAAGCCTTCGCATATTTCTTGTGGATATCGAGTAAATTCATTTAATAATCCTCACTCTGGGAATTCCATTCATGCTTTACACGACTGATTAGATTGCAATGAATGGGATGTTGGTTGCACAGCATCAGTTGGGAAGCTGGTTCAACGTATCTGTTTTGATGGACGCGACGTTGTCTCTATTAAAGTCGAGGAATTGACTCGCGATTCCGAACAGCTCTTCACACGAATGAATATAACAAGAAGAGTAAATTGGACTCCATTAACGAGGAATGGCTGGGCGATTGGTAATGACGATTTATAAAAATTACTAGAAATGTTCAGTTATTGGCTTTTGTTAATATAACCGAATCTAGAAACTTGTTTGATTAGGCTGTGACGCGGAGGAGGGAGTGCTCATGTTTATGGATGAGGAATATATGAATGAATGGATTATTTGAAGTGACTGTAGTAGGAAGCTAGCCCGAAATTATCATACCCTTCAAGGCATTCACGCTGCTCGCATAAAATTCCACGTTTCAGGGATCTTAGAGTGAGTGACATTGATGGTTCCTGAAAGGGAATATTATATTACATGTGAAATGATAGTACTGTATTTCCATTGCAAATTATATCGTTGAAGTCCTGTAGGATACTGTAATTGCGAATTTCGTCACATTACATAAAAAGTAAGTAGAGATAGGTTATATTATTATTATTATTATTTATTTATTTATTTTGTTGTCTGTCACAGTCATCCTATTTAATAGTGTGGGGTTCCGGGTTACATCCTGCCTCCTTAGGAGTCCATCGCTTTTCTCACTGTGTGTGCTGTTTCTAGTAGCACACTCTTCTGCACGAGTCCTGGAGCTACTCCGGCTTCTAGTTTTTCCAGATTCCTTTTCAGGGATCTTGGGATCGTCCCTAGTGTTCCTATTATTATTATTATTATTATTATTATTATTATTATTATTATTATTATTATTATTATTATTATTATTATTATTATTATTAAAGTTGAAGAAACATGCTTATAGAACAAAACTGGAATGCCCTTAACCTGAAGAAGGCAAGCTTCCACCAAATCGAGTAACTCTCTCAAGTGATAAAAGAGAAAGCTTAGTAAAATCAGTTAAGTAACAACAGGCACCTCGACAAACAAGTAAAAATATGCGGACATATATAGCAAATTCCACACGAAACCCTAAATTGAATTATGAACAGGGACTTGGCGTCTCCTCTGTAGCATATGTTTGAGGGGGAGGGGTGTTATGCATCTCTTGCCAATACCAGCTGCCGGAGCCTTGTTTTTGAGTCTTAATTGGATTGCATCTCTTTTTAAGCGAGATGTTTGCCCAGCGTTTTCAGGCTGAACTTGTTGAGGAATGTAAGGTCTTCTGATTAATAGTTGCATGTGAGTGTGACGTTGGATTGGAAAGGCGTTCGTGGGAATCCGTGCAGTGGTTGGATGAAGGGGTTATTGAAAAAGGATAATTATTGCTTGAAATTCTTTCTCTCTCTCTCGCTCTTATTTTTCTATCATACTTGTCTTTGGAAACTCTCTCTCTCTCTTTCCTATCATACCTATTTTTGGAAACTCTCTCTCTCTCTCTCTCTCTCATGCTTGCCTTTGGAAACCTTTCTCTCTTTGTCTTTAGAAACACTCTCTCTCTCTCTCTCTCTCTCTCTCTCTCTCTCTCTCTCTCTCTCTCTCTCTCTCTCTCTCTCTCTCAGTACCCAAATATTTGAAAATCACTTTCAAATCCTACTGGTCCAAAGAAGGAATCATTTCTCCTAAAATAACACCAAGCCGTTCTCTCCACCTTCAGACCATTCTTTCAAATAAGGATAAACGAAACTGCAGTATTGCAATCTGCTAAGAATGAACCATGCTTGAATTAGGTCCATCAATAACCATGATTTGCAATTGAATGCCCTCGTGCGCCCATCATGCATGAAAGATGACCGTCCGTAATATCGAAGCCATCGAGGAGCCGGTCGGTTTGAACGAGATGGTCGCCTGGCCATTGGTTTCGGAGGAGATTGCTGCTTGCGGGGTATTGTGCAGCCTGTGTTTTGGAGTTATTGTTATTGGTTGTTGACGGGTTATTATTATTATTATTATTATTATTATTATTATTATTATTATTATTATTATTATTATTATTATTATTGTTGTTGGTATTATTATTATTATTATTATTATTATTATTATTATTATTATTATTATTATTATTATTATTGTTGTTGTTGTTGGTAATATTATTATTATTGTTGTTGGTATTATTATTATTATTATTATTATTATTATTATTATTATTATTATTATTATTATTATTATTGCTGTTGCCGTCAAAAATAACTGGAAAATATATGTAATGCAATTGCATCGTAGTTATTTCAAGCACGTTTATGTATATGATTGATTGCAGTGCTTCGTTTAGGCTAATAAGTTTAGGTAAAGATTAGTCAATGATATGAATGCACCTTTCTCCTCGCTCCATGCTATAAACGGAAGGAATGACCGATAAAATAAATGAAAATGAGGGTAACATGCTTTATTGTGCAACGGCTGGTAATTATAAATAGCAATACACTAGATATTATTGGAAGGGCAGCTCATCATAGTCAGTGATATGTAGGTGTTGGTGTAAAGGGTAATTAACTAAGTTATACATTCTGTAAAAATGTATGGTATATATCTAATGATATATTTTTGGTGAATATATTTTACAGTAAGATGAAGCCCTTTTCGTGTCCGGCTAACTTTAACTCGTTATGTTGCTTTTCATTTTTGTTATTATGCTTTTTACAAAATGCTGTCCAACCTTGAGGTGACGCCAGAATGGGTATCATAGCAGAGAAGCGCAGGATGTAACAGTAGAACAGGAATACCTATTGCTTTATTCGCTTCCTTCGTTTCTTGCTGAATAATGGATCAAGTCCTTGCAGCAGCTCGCATCCTCAAAATGACGTTATCGTCATGCAATGAAGCTGAATCATCCTAAACAACACGTCGATCTGCCTCTGGTGAAGGTGGTCCCCTCTCTCTCTCTCTCTCTCTCTCTCTCTCTCTCTCTCTCTCTCTCTCTCTCTCTCTCTCTCTCTCTCTCGTGTGTATGTTTATTATGCTAAAGGGGGCAATGGGTGCATCACGTTAGCGATTACGGAAAGATAGTCTTATTTATTGTTTTGTTTACATCTCGTACATGATGAATAAAGAAGAAGGAATGTCTTTCATAATACTAAGGATTATAAAGTATTCATGCGTTGCGATATTAAATGAGAAAGAAGAATAAAGAAGGCTTTACAATCTTGAGTTCTTACAATCAACTCCTCCCTTGCGAGAAAGCGAAAACATAAGAAGTTTTATGTAACATACCCGACGTCACAAAATCCAGCGGCTATGAAGAACGGCGTCTTGAATAGCTCTATAGAGAAGAAAAAGTTTCCTTTCAATGGAGCGAGATCGCAGATTGAAGGCAAGGGTCTGGCTTTTGATAGGAGAGAAGGCCTTATATTCAGTGCTGTTAAAGAAAGTAATTGAATGAAGGCCTGCCTCGGTAAGAGAACAATACCCTAATTTGGCTAGACAGCTCGCACATTTACCGGGATAAATTGCTGAGTAAAACACTGACCCACCTTCATGAAAGTCAGATTAATCGTTTTTTATAACTTGGAGATGATTATTTCTGTAATTGTCTGTTGTCATAAAGCGGTACAGAGCGTAAGGAGTTTAAATGAGTAGTACAGTATATATAAAAGGCAGGAAACATTTTAGTTTGCGATCAGCACCGCTTGGTTTCGGTACCCCTGTCCCAAGTCCCAATTGTAGTTTCAGAGATGATTAAACGGAATCGTAATGATCATTAGGAAACGCGAACAATAACTGAGGTACGAAGGAACATGATAATAGACCTGTAAATGAAAAGGACAAGAGTGATTGTTAAAAAGGTTTTGATAAATGGCGCCTACGCATGACGACGGTTCTGCCGATAAGTGGATAAACTTTAACCGTAGTTTTTAGTTTTGTGGTCTTGATGCTTCGAGTATCTAGTGATATTACAGTTTGTGAATCATCGGTAATAGATTTATTTCAATGAACTTTGGTGTCATTTCGTTCAAACTGAAATTAGCGAAATTGATAGTAAGCCTTGTGGTTATCGTGTCAATTTACGTACTTCTATTTCTTTGAAGAGCTTATACAAGCTATTTCTGTGGATGTAGTTAATCCTCCACAGCCGCCATTAAAGGAACCTATATTAATTGCGAGGGACTGGCCTGTATTAAACATCAGTAAAATTATGTTTCCTGCAATCGATTATTTTTTTCAGTTATGTAAACTCACAAACCTTATAATGCCTGGATGATTGTGTCATTACTTAATGTTATTGATTTCGTTTAAACTCTGATTAAATAAATGATATTTAGCATACTAATATGTAAAAATATTCTTTAAAAACTTGTATTTGATACAGAAAAGGATGATAGCAACCTCGGAAAATAATGAAACACCGAGTGCTACGAGGAAGTGCCATTCTCTTCAACTTGATTGTGTAATGAAATTCGTCGCACGAACTCCGTAGACTTCTTGCGCCATTGAGTTCGGTGTAACCGACATCAGTGACGGAGTAAAATGAGAGAGATTGCTTCATATTTGCATATCTTGGTAGTAGGGAGCACTTTGACTCAAGTCGAGTAATCATAGGAGAGTTTATAACACATACACTTCGATTTTTTTTCCGAGCTTGGGCAAGGAACGGTCGTTAAGTCGACCGTCCAGTCGACCTTTGGACATACACACACACACTCTTTCTTTGAGGCTGTTCAAATTCTCTCTCTCTCTCTCTCTCTCTCTCTCTCTCTCTCTCTCTCTCTCTCTCTCTCTCTCTCACACGTTTATGTTCTTATCTCTCTTATTTGGCACACTTGACTTTTCCTAGCATTTACATTTTACATAACTGAAAACGGACCCTAGTATTATACAAGATGCAACAGCGCGTCGGCTTCATTTTCCTTTTATGAAAGATCTTACAGAGCAAACGATTTTCTGGAATAAGATTGCGAATACATAAAAGCGCCGGAACGGGAACAGACCTTAGTTGAACATAAAGGTTATTGTCAAGGAAGCGCTCACACCCCCGAGAGGCAATTATCGGGTCTCGGGATTTGTATGTGGAGACCTCTCTGTGTGTACTCCGTGTTTCGGGTCTCGTTTTTTCTTCCGGAAACACCTCAGGTCTTTTTCACTTGGATCTTTTGTTTTGCTTCTGCTTTGTTTTTCCGTTTTATCCAAATGCAGTCGGGGCAAGTTTGTAGTGATATTTGAATTTCGGGTTGGCTTATTTTCTGGAGGGCAGGTTCTTTGGCGTTTTTCGCAAATGAATAAATGTATAAATTCTCCTTTGTATATATATATATAAGTATATATATGTGTGTGTATTCAAATATATATAATATATATGTATATTATATATAAAATTGTATGATACTGTTCGCAGAAAATCCAGCCATTTTTTTATACCCGTGATCCCAAACTTGGTGTGATACAGGAACGCATATCTAGACTACTTTGATCTTTTAATGGCCACTGAATTTCAATGATCAACGACGGATGTGAAAATAAAACAAAAAAATGAAATCCATTTCGAAAAAAAATTGCTTTTTTTCAGATAATGGACATCTGGAATTCCCTGGGATTATGACGAAGCTAATTGAACGGTCTCTTTACCGTCAGTGATTTAATCCAATTAGGATTTTTTATCCCTGTTGGCATCCTTCGAACCGTGCGTTTGTGGATTAGGGTAATTGGATAGGAGGCGAATGAAGACCCACAGAAATCGAAGGAAAAGGAGCCTCGCTATTTTAGGAATCTTTCACTGCTGTCATTCGATACAGGAGCACTTCGTTCCCGATAATTAGGAGGAGTGCAAATCATGCCCAAAACCGAGCGAGTAGGGAATTTAGAGATGATGGCGAAAATAAACTCGAGAGAGAGAGAGAGAGAGAGAGAGAGAGAGAGAGAGAGAGAGAGAGAGAGAGAGAGAGAGAGAGAGAGAGAGAGAGAGACACCTAAAATGTCACCAGTAAAGTAGAGAGGAGGATGGCAATAAAGTGAAAATAGACGCAAAATAGAAAGAAGATTGAAGAGTGCATTGGCGTGAAATGTGGTACCCGTGCCCCTGGTGAAGAATAACGAGTGGAAATTAAATGAAGAGAGTATCTAGCCAGGAAACAAAGAGTAGGGAAATGAAAAAACGTGAGAAGGATGTGGAAGGGATTTAACGAATTGCTATAAGAAAAGATTGTAATTGAAATGAAAGCATCTCTTTAGAAAAGAGGAGAAATACAAGGAGCGACAATGCTGTTAGAATGGAAGTGAGTCGAGAGAAAACCGCAGGTGTTAAATAAGAATACAAAATATAAGGACAAAACTAGCAGTATTTTGAAGAAACAGGGAGATGAAGCCTTAACGGAAGGGAGAGAGAGAATATGATCAAAACAATACTGTCAGAAGGAAGACAAGAATAAAAGAAACAGAAAATACAACTGTTTTGATTGATGGGAGAAGGGCAGTGCAATTAACAAACTATGGATGGTACAAAAGAAGAAAGGAAATAGAGACAGTCAGTTGTAGAACTATTGTACATGTATAAATGAAAGTTAAAGTCCTCTAGGCCTCTGTAGGCTCATAGGGCAGGCGCGGATCTCCTGTTTCGAAAATAAATATAAAAGGAATAATGAATAATGATCGCTGGAAGAAAGGGTGAGAGAAAAATCACCAAGAATAAGGCAAAGAAAGAGTGGAAAAGAGTCATTGTTTCAAATGTATTACAAAGAAAAACAAGAACCAAACAAGAGGACTGAAGGCTAGGAAGAAAGAAAGAGAGAAGAAAACCCCAACAGGAATAAAACGAAAGAAGAGGAAGAAGAAGAAACAATTAGCTGTAATGACAGAGTAGCCTACGCACCCAAGAAAGAAACGAAGAAAGCGAATGGGTACTGTAGGTGGGTTATTGTGTCAAGGGGTCTGAAAGTTGTTGTTCTGGATCGATCTTCCTCAGTGAGTGGCCCCTGTGCTCACCGTGTGTCCTTCGGGAAGGGGCTGGCTTGTTTGGGTGGGGTGGGGTGGGGGTGGTGCATTCCATCTGTCTCTTATCCTTTCTGACGAGAGGGGAGAGGATGGGTGGGTGGGTGGGAGGGCGGCGTTTGGGGGGCGGCGGGTGGGGGTTTGGTTCTTAGGTAACGAGGAAACAAACCTGAAAATTGGGAGAGAGAGAGAGAGAGAGAGACAGACAGAGAGAGAGAGAGTCCTAAATAATGGGAATGTGAACCTGAAATGGAAAGAGTTGTATCAGCAATTAGAGAGAGAGAGAGAGAGAGAGAGAGAGAGAGAGAGAGAGAGAGAGAGAGAGAGAGAGAGAGAGGGAGTTCTAAATAATGGGAATGTGAACCTGAAATGGAAAGAGTTTTATCAGTAATTGGAGAGAGAGAGAGAGAGAGAGAGAGAGAGAGAGAGAGAGAGAGAGAGAGAGAGAGAGAGAGAGAGTCCTAAATAAAGGGAATGTAAACCTGAAATGGAAAGAATTGCATCAGTAATTGAAGAGAGAGAGAGAGAGAGAGAGAGAGAGAGAGAGAGAGAGAGAGAGAGAGAGAGAGAGAGATTCCTAAATAAAGGGAATGTGAACCTAAAATGGAAAGAGCTGTATCAGTAAAAGGGAAGAGGGAGAGTGTGCAATTGTATTTGTGTGTGAGAACAGACGTTACTAATATAGTAAAAATGCTAAATTCGAGAGAGAAAGTGACGGACTGTCGTGATGCTGGATATTTGTGGAAAAGGTAATCTTCGTATGGAGATTGTCCTTAGTGACTTGAAAACTTGGTCAGTTCTTAATTAACACTTGAGAAGACAAGCTGCTTTGCTTAGCCTGTGAGGTTTAAGGATTGTATGTTGAGATTTTATCATCTAATTAATTTGTTTCCTTGTTTTGCTGCAGGTCTACATGCCCCTTATAAGGGGCGTGATATAACGCAACTTATAGATGACATTTTTAAGGGTTATGATTTTGGGAAATAGATACGTTCGATTAGGTTGTTGATTACTCTTTCAGATTGGGAAAAAATAGGTGATCAGTAACAACCAGTATTGGCGGTTCTTTACTATCACTATTTTGTTAAATGTTATTTCTTTCAAATTTCCTGAATGCAGTGAGCAAGGTAATATATTAGTTGATAATTGTCGTGATATTTATTTGATAGCTAATGTTTCAGAAAACTTAATATTCCATTTGCTTTTCACTGGGCATGAGTTAGGCAGTTTCACCCTAAAAGTCATAGGGAAATAATTGTAATTAAAGTGACGGACAGTGGGTCACGAGGAGGCTGGGAAGTCAACGGACTCGGAGAAAAGAATGAAAATTGGTAATTTCAAAATCTACTAAAGTTTCTGCCAAAAATATCACAAACTCATGGCTGCATGGACTGGTTTGTTCCTTTTGAAAAGGAGAGTTTTTTTTCCTTTCATAAAGCAATTTTCCTCAAAAAGAGGCTAGCTTTTGTTATCAAAAGACGGGGTATCCTCAGAAATTGGTTGGTTTTCTGGTTCAACAATTACTTTTATTTTGACTTGTTCTGGGGTTATCTAACTTTAACTGAGCCCAGTGGGAATTTTCCTTTACACGGAATTGATTTTCTTCTGGTTCAAATAATAATAATAATAATAATAATAATAATAATAATAATAATGTATTTTAATCTGAGCCTTTGATAATGAAATGTACTGACAGTGGAAAAATTCCTCACTTTAAGTATAGTACTGTACTATTTACGTCTTCGTTTTCGCTTCATTTCTTTCATTACTAAGAAAATGTAAAGCTAATAAAATCTCAGCATTTTACTAACTCAAGTTAGAGTAGTTACTGGCCATTATTTGATTTTTATTAGGTAGCTTAATGAGATGCTCACGATTTCTGTAGTCAATATCGGAAAATCGGAATTCCATTCAAGTTGAAAGCTCAATTTCTTTGGTATCCTAGGTGTGCGCCGTTCGTTGTTAGGTTATTTCTCTCTCTCTCTCTCTCTCTCTCTCTCTCTCTCTCTCTCTCTCTCTCTCTCTCTCTCTCTCTCTCTCTCAAGTTGGGTCCATCCTTTTCCTTGCCATTTTCGTGCCCTTTAGAATCCCATATCCTGCAACAGACAGTAACATTTCTTTGGCTTTCCTCTTACGAGTTAGTAAAAATAAACTCCGCCCATCAAGGTAACAATTTTAATAAAAATGATGTTTAGTTAAAAAAGAAAAATTAATTAAGGGAGTCAAGGTTTTATGTGAGTTTTTTCTCATAGAGGATCTCTTAACACACTGATTGATGAGACTTCAGAGTATTAACAACATTCATACTCTGGCTTTATACTCTGTTAACTTTCGGATCTCGTTCATGATATCTTGCCTCTTGCACCAAGCCTTTCAGATTTGTTGCGAGTTTGGCAGTGCTTGGCATATTCCGGTACAGGGAAGGTAACCGAACCCCCAACCCCCCTCTTCTATCTTGGCTCATTTTTGATGCAAGTAACAGGGGTGGGAGGTAGTGTATGGTTCTAAATTGAATATGCCTAAATTTCTCGAATTGCCGGAGAATGGGTGATCTTTGTCTGACCAAATTGTTTCCCGTAAGGTCAGTATATTTCTCTTCCAGTGAATGTTTTCACATGTTAGGTTGTAATACTTGAAAGTTTGGTATGGGTGGAATTTTTCAGTATATTTAGTTCAAGTAGACTAAGGTTGAGAATATTAATTTTCTCTTCTCGCATTGGCTAAGTTAGGTTGTAGCCGTTATATCCAGTCTATTAATCGTGGTTATATCCGTGCTACACGGTTGATTGGATATTTTCAATTTACGGCCGTCTCACCAGTTATGCTGATCAACTCCGGAATAAGTATTGGTTATTTACATTTTTTACAATAACTGGTTTAAGCAAATCTGGAATGAGTATTGTTTATGTACATTTTTTTTACAATAAATGGTTTAAGCAACTCTGGGATGAGTATTGTTTATTTACATTATTTTTTCAAAAAATGGTTTAAGCAACTCTGGAATGAGTATTGTTTATTTGCATTTTTTTTTCACAATAAATGGTTTAACCAACTCCAGAATGAATATTGTTTATTTACGTTTTACAATAAGTGGTTTAACTAACTCCAGAATGAATATTGTTTATTTACATGTTTTACAATAAATAGTTTAAGCAACTCCGGAATAAGCGTTGTTTATTTACTCTTTTCACAATAAGCAGTTTAAGCTGAAAACAAAAGTCTTCAAGACTTCGTGAGTGTCCCTAGTCTATTTTCCAAACAAGTTCCTATCATATTTGTCTTGACAGAGTCATCCTCAACACTTCTCTTTCTCTCTCTTTCTCCTTGTGTCTTCGTCTTGTCTGAAATAAGTATTTTCCTTACCAATTTACCGGGTTAGTGAACAGGAATTCTTACACTTTAATCCCCTGACATTTTCCGTCTTTTGTCCATTCTGGGTCCCTCGCACTTTCTCTTTTTCTTTCCCTCTTTTTCAGATGTCTCCAGGTGTCTTTGGGGGTTTTTCTCCCGCACGCACGCCCCCCCCACCTCTCTCTCTCTCTCTCTCTCTCTCTCTCTCTCTCTCTCTCTCTCTCTCTCTCTCTCTCTCTGGGTTTAGGTTTTAGATGCACAATTCTTCCTGTTACTTTTACGAAAAATATTAGTTCGTTTCTCTCTCTCTCTCTCTCTCTCTCTCTCTCTCTCTCTCTCTGGGCTAAGGTACGCCTTTCTCTTTGTTACTTTTGCTAGAACATGCCCTGGACCCGCAATACTTCTTTGAGATTACTACGGAGTGGTGCACCACACACACAGAGGGCAAACGTCACTTTGAGTTATATACGCACACCCGAGCGTGTTATTTTCCCCTTTGGAAAACTTAGACGTGGCGAAAAAAGTGATTCAGGAAAGTAGTTCGTCCTTGCTTAAACGCATCACTGACAAAGGTGTTGCCACGCTACAAGTACAGGCTTGGTTGCCCGTGAAAAAAGACTGTTGCGTGGTCTCGGGTCCTTTTATTGGAGAAGGCGACGTTACGATGGCCAAAATTGATCGTATGTATGTTTTATATGGCACATCTGAAGCTTTGTGGATAAATTGATTTCAAGCATGAGTCGTTTCTCTCCATCACGTGAGAAGAGGAAGTTCTGGAATGCTACGCGGTTTCTGAGGAATATTCCCGAAGGATTAACGTGTATTTTTGGCTTGTTTTTGGAGGAGAGAGAGAGAGAGAGAGAGAGAGAGAGAGAGAGAGAGAGAGAGAGAGGCATGTTTTTTAAAGACACTTTAGGAACTATGCCAGTAATCTCCTCCTATGAAGATTGAAGGAGTAAATGTTATCACCCTTGTCTGTCTAGCTGTTTGTGCTACTTGTCTAGAACAGAAGAACGGATGTTGATGAACCTTAGTGAAAGGAAAAATTTTGGTGATCCCTTCGAAAGATGGAGGTTTAATGGACTGACGCAGCTGAAGCCATCTCATCCATTCAGATGCAGGGGTACATCTGGCGGTCAGCTTGATACCCTAATTAGACTCCGTTGGCGTCCAAGGTCGTTGCTTGGCTTGGCGGAGGTGTGACCTCTGGTGAGCGGCCCTTCTTGTTGTTGAGAGTTCTCTCGTGTATCCAGTCCGAAGGGAAATTGGAACCTTTGGTAGCTGGCACCTGAAAAGTGAGAATTTGTGACTGTGCAAGTTCAGAAATTGAGTCGTCTTCTGGGAATTGAAAAGGTTGTTTCCTGTTTCCCGTTTTTACATGGACTTTCCACGTTTTTTTATGGTGTTTAAAAAGTATATTTAAGACCAAATGTTTTTACTGTGCTTTTTTTTTTTAAATACGTCATTCTCGAAAATTCTGTGATCAACAATAAGTAGAGTCATTTAATGATAAGGACGGGGTTCCTGCCTTTCCCTGATAATTTTCCACATAAGAATTTTGTTTTACCTTTTTGGAGTTTATATTCTACGTGTTTGGTTCCTTGGATAACTATGTGCATAGTGTGAATGTTATGAGTCTAGTTGGTAGGGATAAAAACAAAAGATGCACTTCATTTACAAAAGGCTTGTGGAAAGACGAGTGCCATGGAGAGAGATTACTAGAGTAGAGAGGAGTGAGTCAAAGTAGAAGGAGAATTAGACAAAGAAAAAAAAAACCACTATATTGGAGAGGGATTGCGCCTGTGGAGAGGAAACAGTAGCGTAGAGGAATAATTAAGTTGGAGAGGCATCTCTAGGGTGGAGATGGAGGAATAAAATGTGGACTCCTCTCCTGAGTAGAGAGAAGAGCACAATAGAAAAAGAACATTAAAGGCGACCGAGAGAAGTGTTAGAGAAGGATCATTAGTGGAGAGTTGGGCATCGAGTCGAGAGTGACCGTAGAGACTTGACTAATAGAGTGGAGAGGGCCATGATTGTTGCCATGGCGATAGCAGTCGGGCTAGGCACCAGTGCCACCGTTAAATTCAATTTGAGATTCCGAACAGAGGCTTTAATTAAATTTACGTTACCTTTCATGTTACTTGTGGGGAAAGTAGGTCGTCTGTGGGTTTTGTACTTAATGCCTTATACAGTATAAATTATATACATATATATATATATATATATGTATATTATGTATATATACATATATATGTATGTATGCTGTATAAAGTTTTTCGCAATTGTAAAAACCTCTGCACTTACATCTTAGACTACACCATAGTCATGTAATGCTTGATATGCAGTTAATTCTAATTTGCATTTTTTTCAGTTCTAAACCACATAGTTTTCTAGGAGATTTGTGTCAGTTGCAACCAAAATATGAAATGACCAATTGCAACCAAAATTTGAAGTTATCATCTGCAATCAAACTATGGAATGATTTTACTAGTCCTGTAGTTTAGTCATTGAAATTAAGAAATTCGAGTAGACGCAAAACATAGTCCCTTTGTTCTATCTTATTAATTATCTTTTATTTTTATGTCATTTTTAGTTTAATCTCAGTATATTTCACTTGAGTATTTCTCTTCCTTTCTTTACTGTTTTCCCTGTTGGGGACCTTGGGCTTGTAGCGGTCTACTTTTCCAATTAGGATTGATTGGGCACGTTTACCAGATGTATTTTTAATGGCCACATTGACCTCATAACCTTTCGATTTCATCACACCTTTTGGATAAGGTTACCTCAGCATGAAAGGTAACGGTAACTTAACTTTAGCTACCATTGGTCTGTATGCCATTATTTTTATGTATATTTTACCGCATATTATCAAGCATCACCTCCTTTGTATATCTGCTTTACTCATTTGATGCCTTAATCTGTTTGAAAAAGTATTCATAACTAAATCACTGGTTTATTTGTTGTTAGTATAGTCGGTTTTTGAGGTTTCAGAAAAATACATTTTCTATGCAATTGCATCAAATATACTAACTTGTAATGATAAGTTTCTTTCTCTTATCGTAATGAAACAAACGCCACTACTACTGTTAACTGTTGAGTGCTAAATAAGTGCACCGGGTTGTTATTCATATCATCCATCTTTAATATATAAAAACTGAAGAGTAAATATCCGAATCCAAACACAGCTGGCAGCCGTGAATTTTCAATCTTTTTGTCACACAGGTCCGAAGTCTTCTCTCAACCGTTGCGTAACTGGAGCTGAAATTCTCACGCCCACACGACGTTCAAATACAATTCCCCCCAGTTGGCGTCTCCCGAGGAATGGCAGAGAATACTCTCTTTTATTGCCTGATGCCCTAGGGGTGCATATCTCTGCCATTCGCTGTTGATTTGCAATTTTTATTTATCGAATACCAGGCTCCATTTACTTTTCTTTGCTCAGGAACTGTATAAAATGGAAAAATAAACTTCCTTGACATGTTGCGTCTGCATTGATTGTTCCTGGTTGTCATCCCTCTCTCTCTCTCTCTCTCTCTCTCTCTCTCTCTCTCTCTCTCTCTCTCTCTCTCTCTCTCTCTCTCTCTATAACTCGAGATTACCCTCACGTCTCAAGGTACTAGGCAGCGGATATTAAACGTCAATAACGGTCACCGTGAGAGAACAAGGAAAGTAGAGAATGACAGAAAGTATGACTCTAAGAAATCCAGTTACGAAATATCCATTCATCCTCAAACGTTTTGACCCTACAGAAAATCCCTGGGATATTATAAGCCAAAAGAAGAGAGATTTTTCGCGCCACCTTACGAATCCTTTCCTTTTTTCCATTTAAACAAGCTCCCAAAGTTGAATGTTGGTCGCGGGGAGGGTGATTCCTAGTGGGAATGGGGGAGGGGGACCTTTTTGGACCCGCCATTCCGGCACGGCCCCTTTAGGTTATACAGTTTTAGGGTATTCCAGGTTTTTGTAACCATTCATGAATGTTTAAGACCGAGAGAGAACGAGGGAATATTTCTGAATATCTTATGAGTGGTTTCACCCCAATTTGCAATGAGGTGAGAATTATCTCGTCCAGACCTTCCCGTTTTCGTGGTGTAGATTTGGACGAAGAAGTGAACACCCACGTCTTGGGATTTATCTCTTTTTCTTCTCTCTTTCTCACTTTCCACCGAAGATGCGAACCATTTGATGTCGATTAGGAACCAGGTACGCAATTTACCGCCAATTTGAACAGATGCATACTGAATTTTAAGAACTTGCCCATAATCATCCGTTGAGAGAGAGAGAGAGAGAGAGAGAGAGAGAGAGAGAGAGAGAGAGAGAGAGAGAGAGAGAGAAGGGTTTGTTAATACAATGCTAATTATTATTTTAACGTCATGAAATCCATTAGGGATATTATGACAATTAGGTCGTACCAAAAAAAAAAAAAAAAAAAAAACTGTCCAATCAGTGAAATGGTGATTTGGTATTAATATCGTCAAAAATTTTCCTCATAATGGAACGACTTTCCCGTACGAGACTGTAAGGCTTAACGTTATTTGGGTCTTGGTGACTGGACTGGACCCGCAGGTTGTAAACCTTTATTTAATTTAGAGGACCAATTATTAAATTTCATAAAAGCGGCACTGAAATCTCACTTTTTTTATTGATTTTTTGGGGGTGAAAAACAGTTTCATTTCGCAATAAGATAATCTTTGTTATTTGTACGAGAATATAAAAAAAAAAACTAATGCGCTCGGTGAAATAATTTACGAGAGCTATGCAAGAGATAATGCATTTGCGTTTGTGGAATAGGATTATGAGTTTTACAAGAATGATATGGATAGAAATTGCGCTTTGCTAAATTAATATGTCAAAATTGTCTTTTGTCAAGTAATAGAGGAAAATAATTCTGTTTGAGGAAGTAATAAGATAAATGAAAAATCTTGGAATAGTACCTTAGGACAATTGTTTTTGTAAGGGGGGAAAAGTATACTTTTCTATTAGAGCAATACCCAAAAGTAATACATTGTAGGAAAGTAACAAGAGCACTGTGTAGTTTTTGAGAGAGTATTTCGGAAATACTGTATAACTTCCTGAAAGATTATTGAAAATGTTACCTTTCACATAGCTAGGTATCCTTTACCTGTTATTACACAAGTAATATCCGCAATGTTTAGTTGTATGTGTTTGTGTTCGCGTGTACAAGATATCTCTCAACGTTACTGATGTTTTAATTAATCTTGTGGGGTGAGTTGGCCATAGGCCAAGGGAGAGCGGAATAAATTTATTGATCCAGACAAGTTTTTTTGTATGTCGAGGAAAGGATTACTTTTTGTTTGATCTCACTGGCCTTTGCAAAAACCTTTGGGCTTTCTTCTAAATATGTCATTATATCGTAGATTTTAATGTTCGTCGCAAGGTGCGTCTACATAGTAATTGTACATACGTTTTAATGTTTAATATATGAAAAGTTTGTTCTTTCTCTCTCTCTCACTCTAGGGCTACAAATGCTTTCACTCTGATCAACTAGACTCGGCTGTAAATAAAACAGTATGTTTTCGCGGACGATGGAAATGTTATCGTTCCCTCCGCTTTAATATCATTGGAGCCAGATACCACCCTTGAACCCTGAATTTTAGAGGCAAGGAAACATTTTGGTCTTTCTACCGGTACTGGGCGCTGATCAGCCACGTGATGATATTAAGATGGCTCATAGGGAAGTCTCAAAGGTAGATGTCTGATTAGAGCGGCTGTGGGTCCCAGTAAGGCACGAGAGCCAGTGAAGTGTGTGAGAGAGAACGTTTTTCAGGTTATCGAAAGAATTTAAGAAATATTTAGTGAAAGGCCTATTAATTAGAAATTTATTACCTTATTATTTGGCGTTCCTCCAATTTTTTACGTTGGATAGACAGTCGTGAAACTGCCTAGTGAAAACAAACGCAGGTTGACAAAAAATACTGAGACTAGAGAATTCATAAATACTGAGAATGTAGAGAATTCATAAGTACTGAGAATGTAGAGAATTCATAAATACTGAGACTGTAGAGAATTCATAAATACTGAGACTGTAGGGAATTCATAAAAAACCGGACTGTGGGGAATTCATAAAACACACTGAGACTGTAGGGAATTCATAAAGAACACTGAGGCTGTAGGGAATTCATAAAGAACACTGAGACTGTAGGGAATTCATAAAGAACACTGAGACTGTAGGGATTCCTTAAAAAATACTGAGACTGTAGGGAATTCATAAAAAATACTGAGACTGTAGGAAATTCATAAAGAACACTGAGACTAGGAAATTCATAAAAAATACTGAGACTGTAGGGAATTCATAAAGAACACTGAGACTGTAGGGAATTCATAAAGAACACTGAGACTGTAGGGATTCCTTAAATAATACTGAGACTGTAGGGAATTCATAAAAAATACTGAGACTGTAGGGAATTCATAAAAAATACTGAGACTGTAGGAAATTCATAAAGAACACTGAGACTAGGAAATTCATAAAAAATACTGAGACTGTAGGGAATTCATAAAAAATACTGAGACTGTAGGGAATTCATAAAAAATACTGAGACTGTAGGGAATTCATAAAGAACACTGAGACTGTAGGGATTCCTTAAAAAATACTGAGACTGTAGGGAATTCATAAAAAATACTGAGACTGTAGGGAATTCATAAAAAATACTGAGACTGTAGGAAATTCATAAAGAACACTGAGACTAGGAAATTCATAAAAAATACTGAGACTGTAGGGAATTCATCGTTCTGGAAGTGGAAGATCGATAAAGCCTGTTGTCCCCGAAGTTTGTGACGAGTATCAAAATCTGGTCTAGTATATATATGTACGCTTTCAGTTTTGTTTGTATTTCTTCCCACGTACTGGGTTTTGCGTGGTCGTCGGGCGTTCTGGATGAAAGTGTGTTTTCAGTTTGCTCATAATTAACCTTTACTGTAAAAGCCTCTTAGGTTAAGGTACGAAGTTAATTTGCTGTTGGTTGTGTTTATTTCATACAGTACAGTTTTGTTAGTATGTTAATGTGGCATTAAATTCTGTGTTAAATGCCTGTACCATTCTCTAGCCCCTTTTAATTCATTTGAATTGAAGAACTTTTGTTTTACATAAATATGTGAAATATATATATATATATATATATATATATATATATATATATATATATATATATATATATATATATATATATATATTGATTAAAGTTTCCATTGTTACTCCAATCTAAACCGTTTGTTCCATCTCTTAACTTCCTTTTAATGATAAAATCTTCGAGAAGGATTAAAAAAAAAAGTGATATAACATTTCCACGCAGTACTCCAATATTTACTGTAAATTCACTTGACAGCACCCCATCGACATTTACTACGCTTCTGCTTCATTCATGGATGCTTTCACTTTGTTATACATATTTCAGGAGGATGCCATAGTGATGCAAGGCTGACGTAGTGTTGGTCTCTGGACGCTGTCAAATTTTTTTTCGTAATCCCCAGAAACAATTATAGTGGGGTTTATAAATTCAGTTCACTGCTCAACGACATATCTCGCCTGAAATTTTTGATCGTACACACCCTTGCGTTTTTCCGAAACCTGCGTATTAATCTCTTCAGCATTTTATAAATTTCTCTCGGCAGCATATGAAAAATAACAATACTGAGGATTTACATTAAGACCAACGTAATTGCTATGCTCTATGTAGTTTATATATAATATATATACATATATATGTGTGTGTGCGCGCGTTGAGTGGGTGTGTGTAAAGTGATATTGCAATCTTATTGCAGTCACTTGGTCCGCGGTTCGCTTCTACCCAGCTGTAAGTGGCTCCAGCGTCGGCTGGCGTCATGACAAGGACACAAGGCTAGCACTCGCATTTCCGATGACTTGGTAAAAACCATGCTCTACAATTCTGGCGCTATGCCCCCTCAAAAAAAACCTTGGAAAACACACACACACACACACACACACACACACACACACACACACACACACACACACACACACACACACACACACACACTCGTCGCATATTTAAGAGACTCAGATAGCATGTTGAACACAACGGTCCCAAAATTGAATTCCTCTTATTGTGAAATCAAAAAAATGGGATGAAACAGAGAAGCCGCAGTGTTTTTTTTTTTTTCTTCCTGTGTGCGCGGTGCTATTTTAGAAAGGAAAGAGTTTACCTTTTATGGAGAGTTTTCCAATAGTTTTCTCTTGGCCCGCAACAACACTGTGAAAACGACATGCGGGATAGGAATAGACGGAAAAATCTCGTTTGATTCCAAAAATTGATTTTTATGCTTGCATCTCTTGGTGTGGTTTTAAAATGTTTTTTGTTTTGTTTTAGTGTTCGACTGTGTAATTAATTTTGAGTTTTATCAGTTTGCCTTTTTTTCAGGTTTTATTAAAAATTTTTTTTAAGGTTTTATTCAAAATCTGTATCGCTTTTTTAATGTCAAGTTTTTGATAGTTTTGACAGATGTTGTTAAATGACCTTGCTGGATGATCGTGAGGCTATTTTTCAAACTCTGATTTGCCTAAAAGCAATTTTTTCTTCGTTTATGACTGGTTTAATTAATATGAAAATCGGTATTTACTTGGTATAATTAGTATGAAAATGAGGATTTAGGTTCAAAGTGTCCGGTGTCTGTGACTTTTGATGTAGTGACGCTAATCTCTTAAAAACCAGTGAGTATATTTTAAATTTTCATGATATGCTCCACATGTGCACGAGAATCTGACCTTGGCTTTAGCATTTTATGAAAATCAATTTGGATTTCATGAATGATAAAATATCGGTGTTAAGAAACATTCGCACATATGCATATGCTCACTCACGCTCTTTTTCGTTTACGGCTCAGTTTGACTGATCGCGCTTTGCATAGATCCCTTTAGTCAGTTGTAAGTTCCAGGACAGTAATCATTTATTTCATTACAAGGCTACGGTATTTCGTTAATGCTACACCTAACTCTCCCCATTGATATATATATATATATATATATATATATATATATATATATATATATATATATATATATATGTATATATATATATATATATATATATATATATATATATATATATATATATGTATATATATATATATAATCCATTAATCTTGTTTAAGAGAAAAAGTTAATTGACATGCAGAAGGCGTGGACTAATGTACATTCTTCGGTCCAGTTCAGAATAACAAGTTCTTGCGCTCTTTAGTCATACGCCTGTTGATAAATCCATTATACAAATTGCCCAGTTTGGAGCAAGCTAGTTTCGAGGAAAGCCTATGAGGCTTTAGGCCTAGGAGTATAGTTACAAGCTTTCGTATTCTTAAGACTCGGTATGCCTCTGCTGCCCCGAGATATGAGTTAGGTACCCGGTTATTATTGGACAAGGTAAGCCTCACCCCCTGAGGATGAATTATTCATAAGGAATTCTCTCTCAGTCGTTTCGGAATGAATGACGCTCTTGATGGACAAGGACGCGTGTGAATTTTTAACAGTGTAATCAATCGTTACATGTCTGATCTAAGAATGAAATCATAGGCTTATTATTTGAATGATTGGAGGTGACAGTAAGAAAGTTCACGCGCGCGCTCATATACCGTGATTGATTGTTTTCAAAGTTCACCTGCTGTTATATATACGCACAAACACACGTGTACTGTATATATATATATATATATATATATATATATATATATATGGTGGCGCGTTCGGATCACGTTTGCTATATATGCATATACGTACATACATACATGTATATATATATATATATGTATATATGTGTATATATATATATATATATATATATATATATATATATATATATACATATACTGTGTATGTGCATATAAATATTATTTTGTTTCCGCAGTCACAGAACTGACTGGCTTTCACCCTTTAATATATTTTTATATGCGTTCTATCCCTCTCTTCATGGACCATTGATTCTCTGGCCCCCATTTCCTTTATTGCCTTTCTCCTTCTCTGCAACACTCGGGATTATTTTGCTTTCTCATTCATATTTATCGCCATAGTTTCCCACATGTTTTATTTTCAGGAAGTTTCTGCTGGTATTTTTAACACATGGCTTTGATTTTCCACTATATATTTAATATATATATATATATATATATATATATATATATATATATATATATATATACATATATATATATATATATTTAATATATATGCATATAAAAGTACACGTTTATTATCATTGTTGTAGGCAATGTTGTTGTTGTACTGATATGCTTTTATTCGTATTATTTCTTTAAGTCAAGCCGGTGACATGAAATGTCATTGTAAATATAGTTTAGAGGATTTGTGAAACGTATGTTTCCTGTAAAATGAATTCTTTTCTTAGGTCAACAGCACTGTTGTGAAGATTATCATAGTGACACTTCATTACAAGAAGACGGGGCTTTAGGTGCGTTCGTAATGTTTCTTTCTGCAAACGTGTGTAAAATACCCAGCCATCCTTGGTGAATTCAATTTACAGGACGTAACGCCCCTGAAATGCTCTTCAACAGCCTTGTAGCTTGTACATAAACACAAAACAACCAAGAACACTGGCTCTTCCTTCTGACAATTACTGTCCAATGCACTTCTTAACTTTACTTTCTATATCTCCGTGCAGCTTAAATGTGCTAAACCGTTCAAGCATTTTAGAAAATACATGAATGTTATTTTGTCGTCGAAGACATGAAATCTTTCAAATGGAAGAACGCCAAATCCCTTTGGATGTTTAGAAGGGGGAAAGAAACTCGCGTCTTAGAGCGGAACTGGGAAAGAGAACACTTCAAAGCGACTTTTCTTGAAATCACTTTCTTTAATGAAAATCTGGGAGAAAGTAAAGAATGGCTTTTGTTGTTTGTGCCCTGAAATCCATGTGCAGTCGCCTTTGTTCTTTTGACATCAATTTGTGTTGATGCATTTCTTGTTTTGATCTGTTTGGTATTTCAATACTGTCTTTATCATCTTTGTTTTTCACTTCTTTCGCATATAATCTTCATGATTTACGTAAGGTCGTTTTTTAATTCGATGATCCTTTAGGCATATTTACATCTTTTGAAAAATAAATTAATCAGTGAATTAATTGACATTTACATTGATAAATGAACAAATAGTAAGCGGAAAGCTGCATAGTAACTTTTCAAGATATACATGTAGATTGCAGGAATAGGGGGGAATTGAAATTAACGTGTCTATACATGAATACAGCAAATTCTCTCTCTCTCTCTCTCTCTCTCTCTCTCTCTCTCTCTAGGCCACCTTATTTTGTCTATTGTTGCAGAGAAGGAAAAATATTAAAATAAAAGGACTGGCCCATGGACAGGCTTTACGGTTGCATTTGCTTTCCCCCAGCCCTCTCCCCGAGTGTGGTTATGTTCTGTTTGTCCTGGCACTGTTAAATCGAACCCGCCCTTGGCTATGAAAACATGACTCGTGCAACCCCATCATAACTTGAATGCATGTGGCCGGGAGCTGAGCCAAAATGCGTATTTAATTTGTATACGGGAAAACTGCAATTATTGGGAGTATGTAGACTGAACAGTCGGTTTTTCAGAATGAGGCAAAATTTTCCATTTCACCTTGTTCGTCAGTATTTATGTGAACGGGTCCCAAATGAAAAAAAATTGTTGGCTGGCGATGGGAGGTTAAGGTTGGACAAAGAAAATGGACGTTAACATTGATATATACCAGTGCTAAATCTGGCCTTAAATTTTCATGAAACATTTTAGGACAATTATTCATTGGTCACGGATCACTCCACTGTTTTGTTGGGATATGTTTGAGTAAGGAAAGAGTTTATAGGAAAAATTTAAATCTGTTTTAATTAAAACGCAGCACAGAAATTCCATGCAAATAGATTTTGGTAACGTTTCCAAGCACAGACATTCATGAATCTTTCAAAAGATTTATTGTAATATTTACATCCATGTATAAATTTTCGGTAATGCGTTTTAAATGTCAAGCTCGGAACACTGACTTTCATGAAAGCTTTGATTAAGATAATGCCCGAATCCAAATACAGATTTCCGTAAATATTACGGAATATTTTGGAAATCCAGACGCAGAATTTCATGAATATTTTCAAGATATTCGAACCAAGACTAAGATTTCCTCTTGACCTGCCTTGGCTGGAAGATCAATCAGACAAATTTGATTGATGAGCTGGATCCAGCTGAGGAAAATGGCCAAAGTTACGAAATTACATCGCATTTAAACTTTTCGTTAATACCGGAAGTCTTGAGGGCAAAGTGAGGCCCTTCTCTCGAGTGTAAATCTTGATGTACAAAAGCAGCAAGGTAAAGCGCCGTATGTTTATGGCTGGAAACAAAATTAAATCTTTTAATACTTTGGACAAGATAAACGCCAGGCATGTTCTTAGAGCAACTAAGCTCTCCGGATTCTCAGGGAGGCTTATAATCCAGACTTATTCCTCGGACTGATGGAAAGCCAAATACTTGACCTTCGTGATCCACACCGAAGATTACCGTGCTCCCCCCCCATCCCACACACACACACACACACACACACACACACACACACACACACACACACACACACACACACAAACTGAGGCAGTAGATGGGTAGCATAACCGCAACGAACCAGAATGGTCAGCCAGTCAGAAGATCAAGCAGGAACCTGATTTGAATAATCTGTCCTTGTAGAAATTTGGATATAGTTTTATTCCCCCTGAAGATGAGGACAGTAGTCCTCGTAAGGCTACAGGATGTTAAGTGCATTTTTAACAATATTTCAAGATCTACACACTCAGTAAAAAAGGTCTTATTTTATCCTCATCTTTAAAGAACGAGATTGTTCTTCACAGTGTTGATTAGAAGTCATTGATTAAGTCTTTGTAAGCAGACTTGAGAAAATTTGGTCATACTTAATATGTCTTATGGGTTGCTGTGAGTTACTTTGTGTTTGAATAAAATATGTAGACCCAGAGTAGATATTAAGTTTTATTGTCTTTTGGTAGTAAAAAGTACCAATTTTCATGGATTGACAAACTCAATGTTAGTAATATTTAGTTACTCTTAAAAATTATGTATCGTACTTGATTTGAATGCAGGTAACTTCTCATTCTTCAATTCCTCCTTCTGTCCTTTTGTCTATTCACTCTTCCCCCCCCCCCGCACCTTTGTGTGTTTTGGTCTAGGCTGATTTATATGAATATCCTTTAAGTAGGATTCCATTAGTGAGATTATTCCTGCATGGCCATGAGGGCCTCATAGTAGGGGTCCCGAAGAAGAAAGTTGTTTTGATGCCGGAGGGCTGCATTGAAGGCCAAACCATTATGTGGCTTTTGTGTAATAAACAACAAGTGCAGCCCATCTCATTTTCCACATTTTCTATGCAGAGTCTGGGATCTGTTCTAATTTCATTTAGTGCCTTCGAACAGTCCCTGCCTTATGGCTGGCTTTAGTGCGCATTTCGCAATATGATTCTGCCGGTTCTTTGGATATTTGAATGCCTGACTGTGTTTTGCTTCATATGGGTCTTTTATTTTATGCTGAAATGGAGTCGGCTGATACCCCAGGGGGGAAAACCTCGTAGCTTGTCTTGTAAATTTACAAGTGTTTGTGATGTTTTCCATTGTTGTTTTCTCTCCATTGTTCATTTTATGCCGAATTCCGTCTTCGTTTAAGTCTTGTAAGTATTTAAACGTAGTTCATGAGTAGCAGAG